>NC_059350.1:43772500-44045000 GCF_019703515.2 Myxocyprinus asiaticus | reverse complement strand
TATCAAGGATGGCTAGTAGAATATTTTGGCTATTATCTCTAGACAATAAAGTAGGCCGATCTGTCTCCCTAATTGATCAAATTGTTTATCAAAAAGAGTGCACTGACAGGCCAGTTTTTCGAAACTGATGTTTCAGAACTCTGATTCAGGAAATACCGAACAGCTGCATCGCTACAGGGGACATAATCCTGCTCCACTGATTTAATTTGAAATTGAACGGAACTGTAGGGTAACTATGACCTTGCATTTGGATATTTAGTATCACATCACATTACCCACACGTGATAATGGACATTTCATAGATGGATTTGGTATTAAAAGCCACCTGTTAATACCATCCCATAGATTCTCAAAAAATATTTTGTTATTTTAAGATGTTATTATTTAATAATTGTTTATTTTTTGCAATGAAATTGAAACAGTGGTGTGTGAATGTGTGGGGTGACCAGACTCACCCACTTCTGGTTGCCAAGCAGCTCTATTGCAAAGCTTTTGAAGTCTGAACCAATACTCTAAATCTTCTGCCGCTCCACTCTCATTATAATAACTCAGTTATATAAGATTTAATTCCAGATCGCCTCCCAAGAGGCTGTGATGTTTTTTAAAGAGGTCCTATCCTTTTAAGGTGATTCATAGTAATATGTGTGTGTTGAGGGATGCAAAGAGAAGGGGAGGGACAGGGAAAAGCAATAGTGAAAGGGAGGGAGAGAGAGAAGAGATTGTTATCTGATCTGTTGGCATTGTTGGTCTATATAGCCACAGTCAGGCGTTATGCATGTAGAGGGCAGTTTAGGTGTGACCGAAGGTTTCTAAGGGTCTGCAGGGAAAAGTAATTCAGGTAAGGTGTTTCCAGGTCCCAGTTCAATGCAGGTACAGTGATTTTGAGGTGTTCCACAGTCAGGGTTGGGGAGTAACGGAATACATGTAACGGGATTATATATTTAAAATAAAAAATATAAGTAACTGTATTCCACTACAGTTACAGTTTAAATCATTGGTAATTAGAATACAGTTACATTCAAAAAGTATTTTGATTACTGAAGAGATTACTTTGCATTTTATTGTCATTTGTTTCATTTAATATTTAGTCCTTTCAGATGGAAAACATTTATACATATAAATGATGCGATCCAAAGTGCATTTGAACAGCGGTGAAACACTTTCTTATGATGTGTTACATTCATACGAGCAGACAGAGAAGTAAGTTTGGAGCAGAAGAAATAGAAATAAACCTTGTGTAAATTGTCAGCTTTACACTAAGTTAAAATGCTATTTCTAACCATTTTACATGCACATTACCAGGCGCAATCATATTTTTTTATCAAGAAAATTCACTTTAGATCATAATTTCTTTTATTCTAGTGAGGGTTAATCCTTTGATATTAGGGCAAAAATCATTTTCTTGATAATCATTTTTGTATTGTTTTCCTGTAAAAATATCTAAAAATCCTTAAAACAAGATCAGTTTGATTTATCTTGTTTTAGAAACAACACTGCATAAGATATTTAGGCTTTTCAGAGAATGTATTTTTAACATGTGTATTTTGTCTTACTGTACAGACAGAGTTTTTATTGTCAAAACAAGTGAAACAATCTACCAGTGCTGAAGAAGTAATCCAAAGTATTTAGAATTCGCTACTGACCTTGAGTAATCTAATGAAATACGTTACAAATGACATTTTACAGCATGTATTCTGTAATCTGTAGTGGAATACATTTCAAACCCTCCCAACCCTGTCCACAGTTTGCTACTCCAAAAGTTTATCTACAGCATGGTTCCACCTCTGCCCCCAAAACGCATCCTTAAAGATGGTGAGATTTTAGAACATTATCCGGAAAAGTGAGAAAAGAACATTATCGCTCTTTTCGTCTTCCCCTCCCACTCACTCTCAGATTTGAACTCAATATCAGACCGAGAGAATGACAGTCATCACCGTGGCTTACAGAGGTTCATGACCCTGGTGATTAGACATCCAGTGCTAGCGGGTGATGAGTTGGTCAACATCTTTCTCTCAGCAAGCAGCGCAGTAAGTCCTGCAAACCAGCTGAAGGCATTTAAACTGATTTATCTTGAAGAACACAACACAACAATATGCAGTAGATACTTTTCATCATTTAAAAATTCTCTCATCATTTACTCACCTTCATGCCATCCCAGATGTATATGACTTTCTTTCTTCTGCTGAACACAAACTGAGATCTTTAGAAGACTATCTCAGCTCTGTAGGTCCATACAATTCAAGTGAATGGTGATCAGGCCTTTGAAACTCCAAAAAGCAGATAAAGTCAGTTTAAACATAATCCAGTGATTTAATCAATGTCTTCTGAAGCAATCCATTTGGTTTTGGGTGAGAACAGACCAAAAATGTAATTCCTTTTTCACTGTACATCTTGACAGCAGTCTCCTTGGCAATCATAATTTCAAGCTTGATTACACTTCCTAAAGCGGCATCTAGCGCTTTGCACATGCGTCCAGCACTAGGAAGTGTAATCAAGCTTGAAATCATGATTGTGCCCAGAGACTGCAATGGCAAGATGTACAGTGAAAAAAAGATTTATATTTTGATTTGTTTCCATCCAAAACCGATTAGATCGCTTCAGAAAACATCGGTAAAACCACTGGAGTTGTATGGATTACTTTTATGCTGACTTTATCTCCTTTTTGGACCTTCAAAGGCCAGATTACAACAGCAGAAGAAAGAAAGTCATCCACATCTTAGATGACATGAGGGTGAGTAAATTAAGTTAACTATCATTTTAATGCTACTTAAAAAGATTATTAAATAAAAAATATTAAGGTTTTCCTGTAGCATGTAAGCATTATGACACATATGTCAGGCTGTATTGATCAATCAGCATCCAGAACCGAGCCTATCAGTTAAATTAGTAATGTGGAAGCATTTTGTATCGTGAACAAGGGCTAAAATATAGTTTGGCGCATAAGCAGTGAAATAAGTTAAGTAATCAATGGAAAATAAATAATGTGTTGGTTACTACACCTGTCTAAAAACAGCCATAGTTAGTAAGTGATGTTAATGATGTCATTACATTATGTTATCTTGTTTCACCAATCATATAAATAGAAGCAATCTGTAGAAAGCTGGATAGAATAGTGGTTAACCAATTTTCATATTAATTTATGTTACAGGAGGTTCAAAACAAGCTGCCTGAATCATTTAAAAAAACAGGCGATGAGTTCCTGACCTCACAAATGGCATTTAAAACCTGAGTATGTTTTTACCTGAATTTGCTTACTTTTCATACACATCTATGGTGCGATACAAAAGTAGTTTATAGTGTGAATAGTACCATGGTATTTTTGGATTTTTTGACATTTTTGGTACATATCAAAGCTCCTTGGAGTACCATATAAATAAAATGGCATATGAATATGGTAGTCATTTGGTAGGCTATCTATCAAAGTGCAGGCATTACCATATGATACCATTACTGTACCATGGTAGCACCACAGTATTTTTTTATTTTTTGAAAATGCACCTTGAGGGCATACAGAGCCAGGCTGCCACTAAATGAGAGATCATTACAAACATCCACAGCAGTTTTCATAAACTCAGAAATGTAGCCGAGCGGATGGCTTAGCACTCAAGGGAGAACTCCACAGATCTGCTCATGTTCGGCAAAGACCTGAGGTAACAGGAGGGAGATTACGATCTTATAGACACACAACTTGCCATTTTCTGATAAGAACCTCTATCCATCCTTTTAACCATGATGGAACATTGGAAACATGGAATGTACGTTTGGTTATGGTCAAAAATCAATGAAGCATTTAGATTTCTAGAATTAATACTTAGCAAAAGCAGTACAACCTCACCGAGTATTTGGGTAATTACATGTTAATTGTTACAGACCAGCTGAGAAAAAGTAAAAAGTCTTCAGGCCCATTAAGTAAGTTTCCCACCAATTTGTATAACCGCTTCAGACAATAAATAGCTCAAAAGTTCTTCCTGATAAATTTAAAAGAGACATGACCTTTTAGGTAACAGCACATTGAATCTTCAGACAGTATAAAATAATGTTATCATTTCTAAATAATGTATACTAAAAGTAAAAATAATATTCATACATTTTCTGTTATTTTAGCCAAAAAGTCCAATATAAATTTCAAATTATATATTTTGAATGTGTATATTAACTTTTATTTAGATTTATGTGATTACTTTTTCAATGCACTCCAGATGTATAGCTTCAAACATCCAGGTTTTCATGATCTGTTGATATTAAAAGTTTTATTAAAAATTTGATTATTATTTTTTTTTCAATTCCCTAATGTAAAAAGTAGTCAATTTCATCTCCACCAATGTTTTGATCATATCAATAATTTATATTTTATTTCAGATAAGGTTTGCAACACTTTTTGTAGAATGACCCAAATGTGTTAATGGTATGGAATGTCATATTGAAAATATGAAAAGTCATATGCATTGTTATTATTTGTTTCCTCTATACTGAACTGAGCTCAGACACATCAGACCTGTCTGATAGTGCAACATTGGGCAAAGCTTGGAAGACTCAGAGGAAGTCACTTGTGGAACTGCAAGGAGAATTTGGTCTCCTTGCAGACAAAGCAGCACACCAGGTATTGAACAAAAATGCATCATTATTGAGCATTGACTAAAATTATGCAAATCACTGAATTGTAGCCTACTGGACCCATTTTCTCTTTACTGGACAAAAAGCCCCTAACCACAAATTAATACTGCAGTGTCATTAATGCTACAATGTTATGGAGCATACTTATCATAATATCACAATATCATAATTTCTGGGGTCATGAAATATGCAGACTATAACTGATAAGTAACATTAAACTATAAAAATCATTAAACAGAAAAAAACAAAACAAAAATTATTCATCAGGGAACCAGAGAGGAGGATGAGGTTGTAGAGAAACTGAATCTTCTCCATGAACAGCTGCTGCTATAAAGTAAGTAATGGTAGGAAGAACTGAGTATGTATGTATGTAGGCTATTTTTCATGGTATTACTCTATTGGAAGATCCAGCCAAATCCAGCTTCTGATGGTAGCTGATTTTATATGGTCTAAGCTGGACCAAAATGGTCATTTATGGTCATTAGCTGGTCTAAGCTGCTCTAGATGGTTGATCAAGGTCAACCTAGATCATTGGTATAGAACTGGTTTGGACCAGCAAAAAACAGCTGCCAGCTTTAGACCAGCAAAAACTAATTCGACCATCAGATACAACTTGGTTCCCTTTCATAGGAACTCGAGCTGCATAATCGCATTGGGACACTCCCTGAGTATCACGTAGTCTGAAGCCCTTGTACAAACACGGCAATTTATTGGCTGGTGGCGCTTAAGCAATGTCCCTAGATAGCTATGTCACGGGCTCCATAAAAGTGCTTGCTTTGGCGCCATCGAATCAGATTTTATGTTCTTCAGTGCACGATCTCATCTGGCCCATGTTGTATCTACGACTCACGTCGAAGCAAGGATCATAATTATTCTCCCTTTTGAGTGGCAACACAGGATGGAATTTAAGAAGTTCTTACCTCCAGCATGCGGTTCATTGTCGATGAAGATTCCCACAACATGTGTGTCGCCTGTCTGTGATTTCGCCACGCGGAGGCCACGTTGGAGGGTTCGGATTGCCCACAGTGCGATTTAATGAACATCAGGGCGCTCCGTGAAAGGCTTGCCTCCTTCAGAAATTCGGTCAAGCCGCGTGCTGATGCAGGCCGTGTGTCTGCCAGCCTCATGCAGCCGTGTGACACGTGGGAGGCCGGTGCGGACACTGAGGAGATGGGAGCTGAGCAGCAGGCTGACCTTTGGTTTTCTCAAGCCAAGTGTTTATGAAGCACGCTGTTTACCTTTGCCTTTGGGTATTCGAGCCCATTCTATGAGTAGCATAGCATCCTCATAGGCTTTGGCTAGAGGTGTGTCCTTGGAGGACATTTAAATGGCAGCAAGGTGGTCCTCTCTGCATACATTTGTTAGATTTTATAATCTGGATGAGGGTTTGACTCCTACTTCCCAGGTTCTCTCTGTTGCAACAGAAATAATTTTCTCAGCAGTTCTATGCTTGCCACACGGGCGTAGACAATTAGCAGCTACTGTTTGCATGATGTGAATGTATATTGTTCCCAATGCGATTACGCAGCTCGAGTTCCTACGAAAGGGAACGTCTTGGTTACGTGAAATGTAACCCTGGTTCCCTGAGTGGGAATGAGACGCTGTGTAAGCTGGCCATACTCTCTAGCAGCTGCATAGGCTTGTGACTTCCTGCAGGAAATCTGACTCGATGTTGTCAAAGTGAGCGCTTTTATGGAGCCTGTGACGTAGCTTCTAGGGGCGTCGCTTAAGTGCCACCAGCCAATAAACTGGCTTGACTGTATAAGGGCTTCTGACCACGTGACACTCAGGGCATGTCCCAATGCGATTACGCAGCGTCTCGTTCCCACTCAGGGAACCAGGGTTATTTTTCACGTAACCGAGATGTTAACACTGTTACACTGTTAACCTTCCCTCAACCATTAACACAACCCTTACCCTAAACCCTAATCTATACCCTAACCCTAACCGTACCTCAACCTCAGTAGCATCATATGTGAATTTTATGAGACTTTTGCAGATCAAGTTACACAATAAGTACATCATATTGTATGTACTTTAATGGTATCACAAAATAGCATTTAAAGAGGGTTTAAGGTCCATATACAGTTGGTAGTGGAACGTGTAGTGTAGTGAAGTGATTTTACATGTATGCTTTAACCGATATCTGTGGAAGAGCCAGGGTTTTACACTTTGTCTGTCATCAGCAACGACATTCAAATCCTAATATATTTGAATGTTTATTTTTGTATAGGACCTCTGTGATTGCCATGACAACTGTGTGCTGCTAGAGCAGGGGTCAAGAACCTATGGCTCGTGAGCCACAAGTGGCTCTTTGTTAAAAATCAAGTGGCTTGCCGGGTGTCTCACCATTCACCAACACATGATCATTTAAAAGTTTCTAGAGCTAATTTTCCTACAGAAAGTGTGGGTGCAACTGCAAAGCTTGAAGTCATTGACACTGTTTTGATTTCCTTTCTCCTGAATTTGTCATACAGCCTGCTCCTGGTGAACAAGGTTTGAAATTTACACCTTCCAAATGCAGATTTTTCTTACGAAGTATTTTACTGATGTACCAGCCACTGTGGAGGGCGACCTGTAAGACTTCTCGGAGTGATATATGACAAGAAATTAGACACAAAGATGTGCGTTTGATGAAACGTGTGATTATATTTTGAAGAACAGACGAAAGAAAAGCCGCCGATGCGCATCTGTTTTGATATGTTTGCTCTGCTGTTCACAGTGCAATGAAAGTGCTTCTCCAAGACACGCACATGCATAGAGTTCTGGGCCTCGTTTCCCAATAACTATTGATCTTAGTGGTTAAGAGCATTTTCTATGAGCGATTTTACGTATGTGCGTTATTTTTTATGCGTGCCCAGGGTGTGAAATAGCACCCGTCACCCGCAAAATGCGACGAGGCTTAATCCAGTTCGCAAGCTCGTCGTTCAAATGCAGGTATTCATGCGTGAGTAATTTTGCTCATCTACCTGCAACAAGCGGGTGACCTGTAAGATGTCTCGGAGTGACACATGATGTTAGACACAAGACATGTGCTTGAAGAAACTTTATTGTATTAAAGTTATATCCCATGCAGCAGAACCCTGTCTCGTGGAACATGCGCATGTAAAGAGTTATCATTCCTTTTTCTCTGTTTCATTCATCTGAAAACTGTTTGCAAGAATAATGTCATCTATGAGAATACTGCCATATTCTCCAATCATCTCAGGAGGTGCTGTGAGTTTTGCTTTATTTCCACAGAGCAGTTCGTCCTTACGCATTGTGAACATAACTCTGCTAGTTTAGTAACATTATATATATATATATATATATATATATATATATATATATATATATATATATATATATATATATACACACGTGTATATATATATATATATCGAACAGTATAAAAATCATTATGTCTATGGAGAGTCTTCATAATGATAGCTGTACCAACATGTGTGTGTGTGTGTGTGTGTGTGTGTGTGTGTGTGTGTGTGTGTGTGTGTGTTAAACAAAGACGAAAGTGATTAAATCCGGGTGGCGGAGGACAAATCTCAGTTGCCTCCGCGTCTGAGACCGTCAGTCCGTGCATCTTATCACGTGGCTTGTTGAGCGCGTTACTGCGGAGACCTTTTCTTGATGACTTTTCCAAATAAAATACATAAATAATATTTTGACACTTAAGCCACTTTTAAAAACGTATGCATTTCATTATATTTGATACAAAATATCAATCAGTCGGCTAACAAATGATCCTTAAACTATTCCCAGAACTAATTTCACATTTCTTAGATATTTTCGCAATTACTTTTAACCATCTGATCCCAAGGCCACTTTTAGTGGATGTATGAAGTCAGTTCCCTACAATTTCACACAGGTGTCCTAGCTACAGGTGTAGTTAAGAACATTAATTGTCGACATGTTCCACTGCCATCCAGAAAGTATAAAAAAAACTTTCCTTTTTTTTAAATTTTGAACAGCATATGTATTGCTTTATAACTTAAAACTTAACATATTTCTTTATGTGAAATGTTTTGCTTGTGCTTTCTATGGAAGTATATTAATGACAAATGTGCCACAGTTTAGACAAAAAGCAGGCTAAATTGCACTAACTGAAAAATAAATGCATTGCATTAACAGTGCTTGCATTTTTGGGGAAGCAGCTTCATGTGGTTGTATATTAAAGCTTTGAATATTTCAACTGAAAACATTTTGCAACAAAATTTCATCATTGAAAATGTAATAATAAATATTCACCTTCCATTGTTCAGTTCCAAACTTATTTGGTTATTTGTTTTATTTCATCATTTTTATTCGACAGGTAATATTCTGTCAATTATATTTCACTTTGCAAATTCACCCTTTAAAATTTAAGTGTTTAAAATTCAGTTGGAATTTCAACAGTGGTGAAGCATAGTAGCAGCAAGTGAAGATTGTGCATCAGCACTAATACTGTTGAATTCCAACTGAATTTTAAACACTGAAGTTTAAGAGGTGAATTTGCAAAGCAAAATACTGTGTAATGGACCGAATACTACCTGTCGAATAATAAAGATGAAATAAAAACAAAGTTTTTTCAAAGACATTTGTCATTAAAATACTTCCATAGCTTTCTTTCTTAAAAATAAATGCCACATTTGCCATTTTATGACTGACATTCACACATTTTTAATTGTTGCTTAAGTGTGCAAATACTTTTTGGGGCCCACTAACAGTTTATCAAGAGAATATAGAGTATACTTATTTTCTGAATGTCTAGAAAGACACCCTTTGATACCAACATGCTGATCGTTGTCTACATTGTCGTTTACTTGCTCTAATTCCTATTTCTTCTCTTTTCCTTTTAATATTTGAACCACATTAATTTGTTTTAATACAATATGCATCTACAAATTCAAATAAATAATCCCAAATCTTTCAAAACCTGTGGTCAGTCCTTTCATCTTAATATACACTCACTGAGCACTTTATTAGGAACACCTGTACACCTGCTTATTCATGCGATTATCTAATCAGCCAATCATGTGGCAGCAGTGCAATGCATAAAATCATGCAGATACGGGTCAGGAGCTTCAGTTAATGTTCAAATCAACCATCAGAATGGGGAAAAAATGAGACCTAAGTGATTTAAACTGTGGCATGATTGTTGGTGCCAGACGGGCTGGTTTGAGTATTTCTGTAACTGCTGATCTCCTGGGATTTTCACACACAACAGTGTCTAGAGTTTACTCAGAACAGAGCCAAAAACAAAAACATCCATTGAGTGGCAGTTCTGCAGACGGAAATGCCTTGTTGATGAGAGAGGTCAATGGAGAATGGCCAGACTGGTTCGAGCTGACAGAAAAGCTATGGTAACTCAGATAACCACTCTGTACAATTGTAGTGAGCAGAATAGCATCTCAGAATGCACAACATGTCGAATCTTGAAGCGTTTGGGCTACAACAGCAGAGGACCACTATGGGCAGTTTATTAGGACCATAGTGTTCCTAATAAAGTGTTCAGTGACTTATGAGAAAGCATTATGTTCTTAAAAACTATCTACAGCTTTCACACATACATGACAAGACCGGGGAGTTTTATACAAATGGCAGTGTATCATTTAATACAGTAATTCCAGATGTCAGGTATGGTACAACACCAGACAGATCTTTCACAGGAGTTCTGTTGGCGTCAGTGGCTTGAAAGACAGATCTGTACATCATAAATCTACATCATGGCACCCAGTATCTGACATGTTGGCACCAGTTGGCATGCAACTTAAGCTTGCAGCTAGTATGCTTAATCAACTAATCAGTGAATAAAAATGATACAAAAATAACTGTACTTTGTGCAGACATTCAAACTGTATTTATCTAACTAAACATTAACTAAAAATTAACAGTGATAGAATTGAAAAAAAAATAAAAATAAATAAATGTGCACAGGAACAGTAGAAAAAAAGGGTAAGATAGTCAAACCATTTTCATAACTAAAGCATTTTTGTACAGACCAAAACTCAATTTTTAGTCGCAAATTTGTTTGTTTCCTGAACACTACCCTTTATGACATTGGTTGGACAAACAGATAGTCCTGCCCAAAACTCACACCCTTGGTCGAGCCAATGTTGGGGTGGCCTGGAAGCTCAATAAAACAATGTTCTGATCGCACCATAGTGTTTGAGAGCCACAGCATATAAAGCTGGTACAGGAAAAAAAAAAATGAACATTAAAAAACATTACAATTCACCTGTAACTTAAATGCACAATTCAATCAAATACACATAAATGGGCTTGTTTTGGCACTTGGTTGACTTTATAGATCCACAAAATAGGTCAAGAGTAAGTTTAATTCATTTCATATTTTACAGGGTATCTGAATCAAACATGTGACCGCACAGGGAAGAAAAACAGATGAGGACATACTGTAAGTGAAAAAGGCGCATCATTTTTAAATATTTAAGCTACCTTGTGAATTTTACAGAAATCAAAAGTACTTCTTAATGGCCATAAGTCAACACATATTTTTATTGTCAACTAAAGTGAATGCTCGTCCTCTTGTCAAACCATGGATACAGTAGAGCATGCACACATATGGGAATAAGAGAAAAAGAGTTTAATTTCACAGCTTTGTAAAAGGGACCATAAAGCTCCTTTTATCCTTATAAAGAGAGAAACTGCACGGTGAAGACAAGTTAGAGGTAATGTTAGTGAACAGCAAACCATGATTCCTATTTTAAATTTTATGTCAAAGATGTTAAAGCTGAAGTGTGCAATTTCTGTGCCACTAATGTCATTTTTGAATGGAATTTGTTTTCCTGTCCCCCAACTGCTATTGGTCAAACAATCAGATAGTCCCGTCCCAAACACAACATTGGTTAATTGAATGTTGTTGTGTCGGGTTGGTCGGGATTCTGAAACAAACAGAGCAATAATTTGATAGGGTCAAGGCGACACAATATTTACACTTTTTGGGGAAAATCGACTAGCTTACCTATGAATGGCTTACTTCTAATTATTTAACCTGGGATATAACCAACACTGAAAAAAATGACACACTTCAGCTTTAAAGAATGGCATGAAAACAAAATGTTGTTTATAAAGGCATTTGTGGAAAAATCAAGAGGTGTAAGAATATATGCCATTTTTGTTTGTTTACTAGTTTAGGAATGATGATACAGGGGAGAGGTCTTAATGTGAATGGTAGCATTAATTTTGTGTTTCAAATAATGCCATAAAAATACATACAAAAAGATAAAAACAAAAAATAACGAATAAAAAACAAAAAGGCAACAAAAAGCAATAACATGGAACATAAAGATAATGTGATGTTTATATGCATGTTGATGACAAACAGATTGCATTACCAGATCAATCACACACCAAATGTCTCACGGCCTGAGGCTTAACATATAGAAAAAATCTATAGTGTCCGTGTGCATGCACTTTAACTCACTGCCATACAGGTAGGCATACAAACACACTCACACTCATTTTGAAATATTCATTGAAGATATGACACCTAAGGCAACATCAACAGCTCATTTAAGAGCTGACCTGTGAACAAATGTAAAGATTACAGGAATATTCCGAGTTCGATACAAGTTAAACTTAAACGACAGCATTTGTGGCATAAAGTTGATTACCATAAAAAAAAATAAAAAAAATAAATTAAAAAAAATTTGACTCAAGTTACGGCTAGGCCCCATTTACTTCAATTGTAAGTTCTTCACTGGAAACCAGATTTTTGCTTTTTGTTTTTTAAAGAAAAGAAGGGACGAGTCAAAATACATTTCTGTGGCAATCAATATTATGCCACAAACACTGTCGATTGAGCTTAACTTGTGTTGAATCCGGAATATTCCTTTAAGCATATTTAGGTTGTTTACACTGGCCTGCTTTAAACCACTGTAAAGCCTTCCGATTGCACTAAAGGTAACAATGGAGTTTTGGGTAAATGTCAGGACAACTGAGCAAAATGCAGTGGAAATGAGCAAACAACAACCTACACTCGTAGTCTAACACTACTAAATAGCAATCCTGACCCTCCCATCAAAACTGAAACCTTGGCAGATTGATTTATATTGGCAGGGCCAAGCCAATACTTGGACATTTTGAGATTATCTGCATCGGCAAATAAGCATGCTCGCTTGATTAATTAAAGAAGCGTTAGGAAATTATTACGTAATTATTTACTTGTTTAAACACAAATACCGATTTGTCTTTGCATTTCAATTATTTTACTATGCGTGCATCCACAAATAGAAAATTCGATTTTAAATTTAATTTGCAATTCCTTTAGAAAATGGTTCTGAATTAACTTTCATTGTCCGATTCTAAAAGGGTTATTAAAATAAAGTGAGTTGCATTTGGTTGGTCATGTGATCTCAAAATGGCGGTCGCCGTGAGGGGGCGACCCACCTTACGTAGACTTCATCTCAAGTAATTGTGCATTATTTTAAACATTCTTGTTCTAAGTACTATTTATTTTTTCTTAAAGCTGAAGTATGTCATTTCTGCGACACTAGCGCCACTGAACGGAATTGCAAAAATAAACAATGTTTTCAAAACAAGCTTTCTGAATTCGCCCCTCATCTGCTGTTGTTCAAACAGTCAGTTAGTTCCGCCCCCAACTCACACCATTGGTTGAGTAACGTTGTTGGGGCAGATCGCTCAAAACAAACACAGGAATTTTTTTAGTGCCACAGAGACACAGTGCTTACAGTTTTTGAGAAAATAAACCTATGGATGGCTTACTTATAGTGCATAATAAACGGGGATTGAAGCAAGTATTTTAAAACTGAAAAAGTTACATACTTCAGCTTTAAGATAAACAATTACTTACTATTATGTCTTATTTGAAATTTTCCAATTGAATGATGCTTATTTTGTAATTATATTGGCCACCCTGCTCTAGATATCGGCATTTGTATCTGCTATTGAAGTTCCTGTCCATATCACTGCGTCCTCTGCATCTGAAAGAAATGTTTAGCTGACAGCATTTAACATACACACAGAGCCGTATGGAAATAACAAAGGAGTGTAAAGATGTTTATGACTTTCTAAACAAGAAGCTGGTGCACATAACCAAGGTCCCCGTTTCATGCACTGATATAGTTGGTATGGGCAATGGTGATGACTAGTGATAGACCGATATATCAGACAAGCTGATTAATCAACCGATATTTGGCCATTGGACTATTGCCTGATCAGCTCCGTTTTGTTTCAGTTCCAAAATCAACTGCTTTCTGTTTTCGAATTTTATTTTTGTGAATTATGAGTAAATACTGTGTATGTCTTGAAGGTATTTACTACCTTCATTAAATTGAATATATTGGCATTATATCGGCCATCAGTCAT
Source organism: Myxocyprinus asiaticus (assembly GCF_019703515.2). NCBI lineage: Eukaryota > Metazoa > Chordata > Actinopteri > Cypriniformes > Catostomidae > Myxocyprinus > Myxocyprinus asiaticus. The sequence continues at coordinate 44,031,065 of NC_059350.1, read as the reverse complement.
CCTGCTCTCTAGACATCTGCACTGGCCTTTAAAAACACATACTAGTTGTAATGACATTATGTCATACTAAATTGTTTTTTACTAGCTTTATGTTTGATTTTTCTTACCCCACTGCACACGAGAGCCCTAAATCTCTCAAGCCAAACAATCGAACAAACAAACAAAGGCGGTGCCAACAATATGTTAATGTTAAAAACAAACGTGAATGTAGATATTGTGCTTAAAAAGAAATACACATTTCATATTCATTACAGATGAAAAATAATAACAATAAAAACATTATATATGTGCATTCAAGTGGTATTTCTATGGCTTTTTGTACAATACAACCTTTAGTGAAAATATACATCTACACATAGTTCAAGTACAAATGTACAAAATTCTTTAAACTCATACCCTTTTCTTTAATTATGATACAGTTTAATAAAGTTCATAAATACAGTTGAACATTCATACATTTAGCATTCTGATTGGCAGCTGATGGGAAGTGGGAGTGGTTTTAAATCAAGATGGCTCCTCCTCCTCGACACTGATGTCACTTCTAAAACAAACCTGCAAATGAAGAGGAACACAGTCACATGTTATGTCAAATGCAGAGAAGGCAATAATTCTCAACTGGTTTTGCTATACCATTCTGGCCATAGGGAGAACCGGGACTTTTCCTGGTGGGCCGGCCACGAAACGGGGCCGAACGGGCGGCGATAAGCTGATACGGACCGCCACGTTATGTCGAATGGGCCACGACTGGCTGAAGAGGGCCACAAAACGGAGCCGTGATATTCAGAAAAGGACAGCAACACAACCAACAACCAGTCTGGGCCAGTGACAACCCCCCCCCCCCAAATCACTTTTGGAATAATGTATGCAAAGTTGTATTGTACATAACAAAAACAGGAAAGTGTATTAAGCAAATAAATATATGGTTATTTATATTGTTTTATTTGCATGTAACATTGTTTTTTTCCCTGCTACCTGTGGCCCCATGGAACAGGCCTGCGACTAATTTTTGTGTCACGACCCACCATGAGATGCAGGAAAATATCTTAAGGTTTGCATTTATTTATTTATTTATTTTTCATTTTTCTGATGCATTTGTGGTCATTTAAATGTATGAGATTATATTAAGACTTTAATAATGCGTTGTAACATTGTTGTTACTGTATTTCATATTTGAGATTGGATTATCAACTTTTCTTTAAGCAAGTGTTGTAGTCCCAGGGCAAACCTACACAGTAGATGTAGGTCTTCCATTTCAAGGAATATTACAGGTTTAATACAAGTTAAGCTCAGTCGACAGCATTTGTGGCATAATGTTGATCACCACAAAAAATACTTTTGACTCGTTCATCCTTTTCTTAAAAAAAAAGAAGCAAAAATTGAGGTTACAGTGAGGGACTTACAATGGAAGTGAATGGGGCCAAATTTGGAGAGTTTCAACAGAAATGTGAAGCTTATCATTTTATAAAAGTACTTTCATTCTTCAGATCGATTAAGGCAGTACTTCACTTTCAGTAAATCGTGCAAGAAAATGCGTCCGCTTTGCATCGGTCACGTTGCGTGGTTGAGCAGATGACAGCCTACAATTTCTTGTTTTATTTGTTGTTTTTTGCTTTCAGAACAGCACTTGATGTAAATAAGAAGATACACTATCTATGTTTCAGATTTTCAACCTGCATACACGCTCCTTAAAGGAATATTTCAGGTTAAATACAAGTTACGCTCAATCGACAGCATTTCTGGCAAGAATTTATTTTGACTTGCCTCTCCTTTTCTTAAAAAAAAAAAAATTATAATCTGGGTTTCAGTGAGGCACTTACAATGGAAGTGAATGGGGCCAATCCGTAAACATTAAAATACTCTGAAAAGCTTAAAATGACTGTAAAAAATATTTAAACAACTTTACAGCTCCAATAATACATGAGTTTTACAGATGAATTAATGTAAGTGCTTTTAATAAAATTATAAGCTTCACATTTCTGTTTAAACTCTTCAAAAATTGGCTCCATTCACTTCCATTCTAAGTGACACACTGTAATCTAGATTTTTGCTTTTTTTTTTAAGAAAAGGAGGGACGAGTCGAAATGAATTTTTGTCGTAATCAATATTATGCTACAAATGCTGTCGACTGAGCTTAACTTGTATTGAACCCAGAATATTCCTTTAACAAACCAAATGACAGTGACTCTCAAAACTATATAGGAAAAAGAGCACACACAAACACGGTTCAAAATCTACATTAAACATGGAAATCACACGTATGAAACTATCATGCACAGCAAACATTCAAGAATTGTTATCAGAATATTTAAATATCCAATATTAAAAATAAAAATAATATTTGTTGTATGTTTTGTGAATATCAGCAAAGTATGGTCATGCAGAGAATGTTTAACCATTGAAGTTCATAAATGGTTAACAAGTGTACATAGAGACCAAGACCAAATGATCAAGGTGGGAAATGTGTGGAAAGAGACAGAAATACCTCAAGCCCCACCCCCTCTGATCACGGCGGGCGGCACGCTAGCACTTGCCTCTCGGTGGAATAACCGGTAGAAGAATCCTCGCTTGGGTGCTGGGTTTGGCCTGTTCACATCCAGATCAGAACACAGTGCTCCGTCCATCTCGAAAACATTAATCTCCTTAAAGCACTCCATCTCAATCATCTGAAATATACACACACACACACACAAGCACACAATTGAACACACTTTGTTCTAGTCATTCTATCACTGTTCTCTGCTTCACATCATCGCCACATTACCACATAGGTTATCGCTCAGAGATTACTCTTTTATAGCTCAGGAGAATTAATGGATTTCTAAGTTATGTCTAAAAATCCTTCTCATTTGTGATTATCACAAGATATTTTCCAGGTTTTTATCCCTAAAATGTGCTTGTTGATTAAGTATCTTGCTCAGAAACAGCCTGAACCACTGTTGCTAGTTCAAAAGTGTCTGTTTGGAAAGAAGGTGGCAAAGAGATAAGCAACTGTAATGTGGTCATTAAACATGGAACTACTTCATAGCCATGCATTTACAGAAACTTTATCAACACCCTTGGAACGCATGTCAAGCAATCTGAATTACAAATTCGAAGTGTGGTATAAATACTCACAAAAAGCATGTATGGCTATGTTACTGTTATGGACTGACCAGGGTGCAGTACCTCATTCTGCCAGGGGATGGAGACACTCCCTGTTACAAACTTGTGGTAGAAGTCATCATCTGTAGGGTCCAGGTTTACACCTTTGACTGTAGAAAACTGCTCAATGTCCAGAACATCCTTGCAGTACACTGCACGTGGCTGGGAGAAACAGCAGATAAGACATGCATAAACAAACCTGCACTCTCATGATCTTGTCAGAATGCTCTACTTCAGCAAATCAAATATAAACATATACATTATTATATAGTCATATCACTACAAAACATGTGAAATGAATGTACAGTGGCCCAAAAAGTATTTGAACACTTTCAGACACTTAAATCACACTTCAAAATGCTTGAATATCATTGTATTAGATGCAAAATATAATATCTAACGAAATGATGCTGACCTTTTCTCTATTTTAAACAATATATCTGTTTCACAATTTGAATATGAAATGCAAAGACATTAAAACATTTGAAGTGTCTAAATACTTTTTGGGGTCACTGTATGTACAATCCATACACTCTATACCCTCAAATAAGCATATGCATGCAGCGTAATAGTACAGACAGTATGGGGGCCTGGGTAGCTCAGTGAACGCTAACTACCACCCCTGGAGTCACGAGTTCGAATCCAGGGTGTGCTGAGTGACTCCAGCCAGGTCACCTAAGCAACCAAATTGGCCCGGTTGCTAGGGAGAGTAGAGTCACATGGGGTAACCTCCTTGTGGTCGCAATTAGTGGTTCTCGCTCTCAATGGGGCGTATGGTAAGTTGTGCGTGGATCGCGGAGAGTAGCATGAGCCTCCACATGCTGCGAGTCTCCGCGGTGTCATGCACAAAAAGCCACTTGATAAGATGCGCGGACTGACTGTCTCAGAAATGGAGGCAACTGGGACTTGTCCTCCGCCACCCGGATTGAGGCGAGTAACCGCACCACTACTAAGTAGTGGGAATTGGGCATTTCAAATTGGGAGAAAAGGGGATAAAAAATAAAAAAAATAGAACTGACAGTATAAATAATGTACTTCATGTCGCTGTCCAACTTCACAGACTGTTTTACTGCGTGCCTTACATTGATTTTACCACGGGTAAGGGGTGTTCTTAGAAAAACCCCATTACCCATGGTAAATCACTGTAAGGCACAGACTCAAGTGTCTTATTGCTTTTATAAAACGGCTGCAACAGCAATCAAAGACACCAGTATTCATTTAATAATTCATTTTATTAATAACAAATATAATCAGCACAATAAACAATTCTTCCGCCAAGTAATATAGTTCCTAAGGTCATTCTATGAACGTATGGTCACTATAAACGTAAGATCATTCTATGACTTTCTAATGATCAGATTTATTGTTGATATTAATTTCCGTTGATGGTACAACGCTGATGGACCAGAGGTGCTTGTGTCAGTCCGTTTTGATGAGGCGTGCCGGCTAGGATGTTGCTCAAGCATCGCTGTTCACTGTAGTTCGTGTGCCAGTACGACTGTAGAGATGATTCACTTCGGTGTCCGGTCACAGCTATAATTTCTCTAGCCTCCAAGCCAGCATCAGAAAGTTTCTGCACCATCGTACTTTGCAAACAGTGGTTTGTGTACATCCTTTCGAGTCCAGCAGCCTTACAAATTCGAGGTAACATTGAGCCAAGGAAGTTTACCCCCATTGGTTCTCTGGTATATATAGAAAAAATAAATGTATATTCTATTTAATTTGAGATATTAGGGCTGGATTTTTATCATTATTATTTTCCCGTTTTATAAAATGACTTACCACACATTATTGCTGTAATTGCTCCTCTTTGGGTACAGATAAAAAGCCGGTGGATTCGCAGGGAGCAAGGACAGGTATTTCTCAAACGAGGCGACAGGACATAACGCATCTCCCAGCTGCTCGTACATGAATCCTCGTCAGCTCTTTCTGGCTCTCTTGTTGGGATCTTTATGGTTTTTAGACGCTTCATTGAAAGTCAAGGTTGCACACTTGATACCATTCTCATCCTTGCGAACAACAAATGATTCAGCACGCAGTTGGCAATTTGCCTCTTTCGCCCGCCATCCTAGATGCAGTTGTACGTCAAACCAAACTTTACTGACAAGCCCTTGTGGTGTGTTTGGATTCAGTGCGTTGAGGTGTTTGATCTTGGTAAAATGTTCGTTTGTTAAAGCCTGGTGGTGTGTTGACTTGTCCCTCTCTGCGAAGTTTTTTCACCACTCCAAGGAAAACATTGTTGCTAGTAGTGAATTCAGAATCTTTCAGTAAACACTAAGACAAACTAAGTGGTGGGTCGTTGATGTAATGGTTCAGCCCCGCTCGTAAGCCAACATAACTGCTGAATCCATATGACTCTCCTTTTCCTTTTTTTTACTGTAGCATAAAACTGCCTCAAAGTTTGGTTAAGCTCTGTTTTGGTGATTTTAAAAAAATCCAGAGCAAAGTTTTTCTCAGTACACCAGGTTTGAAAACAGCAAACATACACATAGTCTGCTTAACAGTCCCGGTTTCATTTCTTAATTTCTCCAATTCCTCTATTTCCCTCTCGTTAATTTTAGCATGTCTTGCCATTTTTTTTTTCGTTTTCCTTGTGTAAGTCAATTTCCTCCCACCATTAATCAACTTTAAATAAAAACTAATAGCGAAATCTTCCATGTCTATGGTATAGTAGCATCAAAAGCCGTAATCCTCCAATTTGGTGCATTAATATGAAATTCAGATGTTGTGCTGTTAGAGGTGTGCATTTATAGTCATTTTACAATGGCTTGGAACACGGCTCCTCCAATCAGAATTCAGGGTCAGAACTATCCGTTTTATAATATCCCTTTTGCCATTTTATTGATTACAAAAGTAGACAGAAATGTTGCAAGCCAGATTCTAACCAGAATCTTGCCGATGAGCACCAGGGCTCAACATGTCTGAAGCATATGTGGCCACAGCTCCCACATGATCTTTTACTGTATTCCAAATCACAGTACATTTGAATAGTATGCCAGTTTTTAAATATATGAACATAAAAGTGAAGTAATAATAACATTTATGGTAATACATTTAGCTTCATGCTAATGCTTACATGCAAATGCAAACAGTATGCAACAAAGGGCCCTGTGGTATCAAGATGTAATTTTTTACGACATGGTAGTATGTCCCAATATCAGTATACTGTCTTTCTACATACTAAGAAAGAATGTGCTTTCTAATCACCAAAGTAGTACACACTTTTAGTGTGTAGTGTATGTATGTGAATTGAGGCCTCTGACTCCTGCATGCTTTCCTTGACAAAAATACCATAGCGTCTTATTTGCATACTTATTCCAATAGGAAAAACTGAACATGAAAAGAGCCAACCATTAACTCACATCAGGACAGAAGGGCGGGTCAAGGATGTTGGCCTCCAATCGCTTGAAGTTGATGTTGCGTAAAATGGGATGCAGTTTGACTTCAGCAGCTCCGCTACCTTGACATCCCAAGCGTTCCTTTGGATCTTTACATAACAACTGTAGAGTCCAAGAAAAGAGAAAAAAACAACGCTGAGACAGAAGAGGAGAAATCCCAGTGGACCATGATACTAAATTTGACTTAGAGGTCACAGTCTTCTATGATGCCATAAGAGAGGACTAAACAAAACACACTCCTCCACAACTACAAAGTAACTCATAAGAGACACTTTCTCATAAGAAACTCCCTTCTACCCCAACATGAAGTTCAGACAGAATGCAAAAAATATATAGTTTTCACTGCATCCTTAAAGGCCAATTGTGAAATTTGATCTATGCTACAGTAGAGGTGATGGTGCTTTTTTTATCCGTTTAGCAGCAAAAATCACCATATCCTTTCGTTGTATGGAAAAGAGCTGTTCGGACATTCTGCCTCACATCTCTTTTTGTGTTTCTCAGAAGAATGAAAATAATATTGGGTTTCATATTTGGGTGAACTATTCCTTCAAAATTACTACAGAGTATAAAGCGTGCACCTGTCGACAGATGCCTTTAGCATCTTCAGAGAATTTGTCAGAGTATTCCTCCTGGTCCTCGCACACACGGCGGTCCACCTCCTCCCTCTTCACACGCTCTTTACGACGGCGGAATGGAGACTGACCCTGAATCATCTCATATATCAGACAGCCCAAACCCCACCAATCAGGACTAAAGGTGTAGCTTTCATTCTGAATGACCTCTGGAGCTAAACACAAACACAACAACATGCAAAGCTATTAAAATGACATAGGCTGAATAAGAAAACTGACAATTTTTATAGAGGCATAAATAACAGCAAAAGTCTGATTTACTGTACCAACCTAACACATGGAACAAACACTGAACTAAATATTGACAATGGTTAATTGCATTTTATTATTTGCATTTACCATTGTTTTTTCCTGCTGTCCATAACCCTATCAGAACAGACCTGCATCCCATTTTTGGGTTGCAACCCACCAGTTGAGAACCACTGATTTACAACACTAACAAGTATGGGTCAAGTGATATGGAATGTGATTGGCTCTTACCCATATATCCCACAGTGCCAACACGCCCTCGTATCGTCTCTCCTTCTGGAATCTGGACGGCCAATCCTAGATCTGATATACGGATGTGCCCTAGAGATCAACATCCCGTTAAAACATTCAGTATTGGTCCTGACAAGCCCAAACATGACACTTCCAAATGGTCCAGGCATTCTCATAGAGATAAATGCTCTGATTGAAGAAATATCAATAATTCAAAATGTGTGTTTCCTAGGAACAGAAGCATTGAGCCCATGTTCGTGCCCGCGCTAAGTGCAACGTTCGTGCACTACGTGTTAAATCTAAGCGCAATTTTCGTACCAGCGCACAGCACAAATGGGCGTGGGTGGGAGTGTTTGCACTATCTGTGGGTGTATGCGTGCAGACTGTGGGTGTATTGTATGCTAATGAAGTGGCGCAAAGCACAAATTACTATTTTCCTGAGAAATAGGTCATTGCGCTAAGATGTTTTAGAACCACGTCTAATCTCCACATAGTCTAAAATCAGTTCCTGCATTTGCAGTTTAGGGATTCCACCAGCAGATAATGGAATAATAATAAGAGTAATAATAAGTTTAATTTGTATAGCGCCTTTCCAAAGCTCAAAGATGCTGTACAGAAATGAAACATAAAACATTAAACAGAGAAACATACTCTATAACAAATATACATTACAAAACAACTAACAGTAGAAGAGAAACAAATCATATCAAGCAGATGAGACACGGGTGAGCAGGACGAGAGCCATCAGTCCCATAGAGGCCGATAAAGAACATAAATCACATACGTCGTGGACCGGAGCAGCACAGGCGACAACAAATCAGGGGATGCATTGCATACAGCCCATTTACACTACCAAATACTTATGAATGGGCTGTCTTCATATCAGTGATGCTTGACATGAACAGGACGCAGATGGTGCAGTAACTAGAAAAGAACATCAGGATTAAATTGCACTTGACCCAGCCCATTAGCGCTTTGCGTGCACGGTTTTACCAACCAACTTGCGACTAGACTTAGCGCATACTTGCATGAAAATATCAAAACGTCATGGCCATGCCCACTGACTTTGCACATATGAAGTATTGCATAGCACTGTGCTTAAGGCATAGCACTCTTAAATTAGGGCCCTTAAGCCCCGTCCACAGCGCCAGCGGCATCGCATGACAGAGCGACACGATCCCATACATTTTCAATGAGAGCAGAGCGACTTCTGGCGACACGAGCTGCCACGACCATTGGCGACAGAGATTGCCATGGCGAGCTTAAAGAAAAGTTAAGAAAATTTTAACTTTATGCAAATGACGAGCAACATTTAGGAGCGACTACCAATGTGAGTGAAGACAGTCAAGGTCACGTCACCCATCTGTTGTGAGTGAAGATACACTGGAGACATTGGAGACATAATTTGTCTGTAACCACATACATGGATATGAGCTAATAAAATGATGTTTTCTGGCATTCAGGCATTCTGAGTAATTTTGATTCATATACTGATATAACGTTTGTCTTGTTTAATGATATGATGCATTAAGCACTGCTGCAGGTTATGTAAAACACTCACCAGTGAAGAATGTTCATTTTTAGAGGCAAGAGAACTGATTCCTTGTCATATTAGAATATCTTAGTTTTATCAGCAGTATCATCTGTAAGCAGAATTTCAAAAACTACTATGGCCAGTTGTACAGTCCACCAATAACGTTAGAGCAACAGCAGTAGGAACGCCCACTAGTGACACAAACAGCAGAGTCTAGCGACACCAAGTGACAATGCCGCCCGGCGGTGTGAACAGGGTCAAGAGTGAAAGTTAACGCAAAGACAAACAAGAGGAACTTGTGCCAAAAAAAGAAAACAGTAAAATAATGTGGAAAATAAAAGCTGCTTACCGCGGTCATCTAGGAGAATATTCTCAGGTTTCAGGTCCCTGTAAAAAAGTAAAGTCATTTACAGAACTATAATAACAATAATAATAATAGTGATAATTTCATGGCATTAGATAACAAAATGTGAAACCAAGTGCCATCTGCAAACAAATGATACTCGACCTTTTCCAACAACTAACACGTTTTTTTAAATGACTTTTAATCAAAAGTTCCCCTTAAGTTCACACAGGTGTCTGAACAGAGTAACCAAATACTTATTGTCTTCATTTTATAGATTTATCTATTGTATTATTATCTGAAACCTAACAAACTTCTTGTAAGTTATTTTTGCTTGAAAAGAGTGTTTGTGCTATATTTCAGTCATGACAACTCTCGGAATACATTTTTAAGGCATTATAACGTACATGACAAGTTAGCAGGTTTGGTCTTGGTGGACTAGATCTTTTACGCTGTTGCTGCTGCAGAGCAAGTACGAAGACTTGCTACTGCTAGTACATATACAGACATGCTGCTGCAAAATTAAATATAATGTACACATGTAAGACCTGCTGCATAAAACATGTAGGACATTACTCTTCTGCACAATTAGGTATACATACAATCCTGCCAAATCAGATTTAGACAAGTGGTGCTGGGGTGGAGGAGGGTCTCAGAGAAAAACAAATCGGCATCAAAGTATGTTCAAAAGGACCTATCAGCTTGTACCATGTAAAGTTTCATGATTGAACAAACTAATTTCTTTAAAATAAATGCAACTTGGTTTGATATTTTGCCATTTATACACTTTTTTTGGGGGGCCACTGTATATGGGGGTGGTAGTATAATGCTTAATGATCTGGGCTGCTGTCACATGGTTTAAATCCAGGTACAGTTGACCAAGTAACTCAACATACACTACAATAATAATCCTGCTCTTTTACTATCACTGTTAAACCAAAGTTAATCTATTTGGACTGTCACCACAATTTGCCTGTTTTGAATGAAAGGCCTACACTACATGGAAAAGCTAAATTTGTTTATAATTGTTTTACATAGAGCATTGTGCATGCCTATAGACATAGAAACTAGTGCCTAATATTCAAAATCAGTTTGGATTTGGAAACTTGGATTTCTTGAAATAATTTTTTCCCTCCTTTATTCAAAATATATTTAAAATCAAAATATATTCAAATCAGGTATGACTGACAAAATTGCTTATGCCAAAATGTGTCATCATCACATTTTGCATATATCCATGCATCCATTTCACACCAGATCCTGTTTTTTCCGTGGACACTATAAATACACGCAGACACAATGAACACACACACCTGTAGATGATCCTCTCACGATGCAAATCCTCTAAGCCACAGCAAATCTCTGCAGCGTAAAAGATTGCACGCTGCTCATCAAAGCCAGAGTTTCCCATGTTATAGATATGAAACTTTAGGTCACCACCATTCATTATAGTCAACACCAAACATAGCGCATCCTTTGTCTCATATGCATATGCCAAACTAACCTAGGAAAGAAAATGAGAGAGAGAGAGAGAGAGAGAGAGAGAGAGAGGTGCATTGTTATCTATTCACGAATTAAGGCAACACACAAACATTGTGGTGCATGTAAAACAGAAAAAAATAAAGGCAAGAATGACTGCATTTGTGTGCAGAAAAACTAGAAAAGGCCGTTTCTAGTTCTCTGTACAATTGTAGTGAGCAGGGTAAAATCAGTGAATCAGGTTAAACTAGATTTTAAAATTTTCAGAAGACAATGTGAGTGATGCTTTCCCATACAAAACTCGCCGCCATGATGCTAGGATGCTCTGGGTGTTTGCCAAGGCATTGATATGTGGTTACTAGGGTGTTATGGATAGTTGCTAGGTAGTCATATACTGGCCCTATGATCTCAATGATATGCTGCTCCATAGATATGGCTTGGGTCCCTCCTTCAATACAAGTCTATGAGACCTGCTTAAAAGTGCTACATCTAAGTATCACTGCAGTGTATTATCATTTTACACCAGTGTGTCCTTTGTTGTCTGTTAAGTGACACATCATGATAACCACTGGAGAGGTTGAAAACTGCCGTGCTAAGGAGGGGTTCTCACCATTAAGTGGTTACACCCATAATTGTGGGTGGTCGGGTTTCAGAAGTACACAAATGTGGTAATGGGGCTGTGAACTCAAACAAGAAGTTGATGTAACTGTGGGAACCTGCAACTTAAGACAAAGAGGACCATCAAAGGACCTTTTGCATCATTATGTGAAGCGTAATGCTAACGGGACACCGATGGGAGCCAATCAGAGCTGCCTCAGTGTAAAATAATCTACAGTATATATGTACAGTGGGGTCCAAAAGCCTGAGACCATAACTTAAAAGGCTTCTATTCTGCATTTTTCTGATTTAATACATTTATTTTATAAACATTATATTATTTTCAGCATAATTTGAGTAAATTTGAGTAAAAAGGTGATTTGAAAGAATGCATTTAATATTATTTGGTATATACGGATTGGTAAATTTGTGTGAAACCTGATGATCCATGTTAATCCAGCATGATTTGAGAATGTCACAAATGATGCAAAATCTCAGGCCGTGTCCACACTAATCAGTTTTTATTTGAAAACGTAGTTTTCAGTTTCCTAACATAGTAATTTTCCAAAGCTTGTTGGTGCCAGAGAGTGTTTTCAAAAGTCTTCATTTTCGGTGGGGGGAAACATAGAGGTACATTTGTTGTTGTTGAGTGTTGCCTATCCAGCTCAATTTGTTTACACCCCCCTGCTAAAAACAGGTGGTACTTAAAACTTGAATTGCTCGGATGGTAGGAATATTCCTTATTACAGTCCAGGGACATAATTATTATTATTTTATTTTTTTTACGCATTACTTTTTCATGTAATTAATCACACAAAATTAAAGTTAAATTGACAGATATTTATATATACGTACACTCACCGACCACTTTAGTAGGTACACGTGTACACCTTCAGTACTTATTCATGCGATTATCTAATCAGCTAATCATGTGGCAGCAGTGCAACGCATAAAATCATGCAGATACGGGTCAGGAGCTTCAGTTAATGTTCACATCAACCATCAGAATGGGGGATTTTTTTTTTATTTCAGTGATTTAACTGTCCAGTTGTGGTGAAACTGTGCCCACTGCAGCCTCAGCTTTCTGTTCTTGGCTGACAGAAGTGGAACATGATGTGGTCTTCTGCTGTTGTAGCCCATCAGCATCAAGGTTTGACATGTTGTGCTTTCTGAGATGCTATTCTGCTCACTACAATTGTACAGAGTGGTTATCTGAGTTACCGCAACCTTCTTGTCAGCTCGAACCAGTCTGGCAATTCTCCGTTGACCTCTCTCATCAATAAGGCATTTTTGTCCACAGAACTGCCGCTCACTGGATGTTTACTGCTTTGGCACCCTTCTGAGTAAATTCTAGAGACTGTTGTGTGTGATAATTCTGGGAGATCAGCAGTTACATAAATACTCAAACCAGCCCGTCTGGCACCAAAAATCATGCCACAGTTGAAATCACTGAGATTACATTTTTCCCCATTCGGATGGTTGATGTGAACATTAACTGAAGCTCCTGACCTGTATCTGCATGATTTTATGCATTGCACTGCTGCCACATGATTGGCTGATTAGATAATCGCATGAATAAGTAGGTGTACAGGTGTACCAAATAAAGTGGTTGGTGAGTGTATATGCTTTCATCTAGTCTGTGTCGGAACCTGGTCCACTACACATGTACGCCAGGTTTGGTTCAACTAAGCTCCGATTCAGAGAAAACAGAGTAAGACTATTTTATAATCCACATTTGGCTGGACAATCAAAAAAGCAATTTTCTGTTTCAGTGTAGGGGCATTTTGGCTTATAGACATAATCAGAGAGACAGTGAAGAGAGCAAAATCTGTTTCCCATCCTGCACAGCTCACATTAGTCACAGCATTATTTCACTTTATACTTAGAGTTTACTTGACGTCCCCAACTTTAAACATGAGTTTGATACTTATCCAGAATGAGCTCTGGGCTGGAGAGAGAGAGAGAGTGTATGTGTGTGGGTTTAGGTTTTAGAGCACTTGACTCCGCTCAATAACGCTGCTGTTTGGTCAGCGTTGCTAAGCAACAGAGATGTTCTCATTTGTGAAGTAGTTCATGAGGAGTAATCGTTCCTGCCTGTAGTATGAATGCACACACACTGACACACACACACATATATATGCTCTTGCATACACACACACTTTCTCACAAATGTTACATATCTAACATACACTTGCACATCACTGCAGAACTAAATACAACTCACCAGTATGTGTATATGGCTTTTTGCATGTGTGTGTTAGTGTGTGGGTGGATGGACAGAGGCTAAGGTGCTCTACAGCTGTAGTGGAATGAATCAGAGGTTGACATTACACTGCAGGCGCTGTGTGCTATGTGTGTGTGCACATGTTCAGTTGGTTGGTCTCTATTAAAAATACTCCATTATTTTAGGGTCCTAAAATGTCAATTTTCCAATTTTAGTGACCGATTTTCATTTGCACTCGCCCTCTTGTCATTGCAAACTCGTATGATTTTCTGTCTTCCATGCAACTCATAGGGAGAAATTTTGTCCTGACCACATTATTTTCCACACAATGAAAGTGAATGGGGACCTGGCTGTCAAGCTCAAAATATGACAAAAGACAAGCACTTTAAATGTATCATAAAAGTGGTCCATTTAATCTTTTCAAGCCATGCAACAGCTTTGTGTGAAAAAGAGACTGCAACTGAATCCAAGGAATAGTTAATCGACGAAAATCTCTGCGTTCACTTATATTAAAAAAATGGCACATATGAGATTTGAGAGCTACGGGAGAGGGGAAAATTTTTAGCAAAGTTATTTGGACCACTTTTACTATACTTTTATAGTGCCTTTTGTGTCACGTTTGAAGATTTACAGCATCTCCATTCACTTTCACTGTATAAGAAAGAGCAGCCAGGACTTTTAGCCAAACATCTCCCTGTGGGTTCCATGGAAAAAGAAATTAATAGAGGTTTGAAATTACATTAGGATGAAAAAATTATTTAAAAATCCAAAATGGCACGAGCATATTACACACACACACCAGTGGAAGAGGTCTGTTCTCTAAAACAGCAATGCATTGTGTCAATGTTTTCTATTATTCTGAAAACAGTGCTGGGTAAAGGGGCAGTGGTGGCTCAGTGGTTAAGGCTCTAGGTTATTGACCAGCAGGTCAGGGGTTCAAGCCCCAGCACACCAAAATGCCACTATTGGGCCCATGAGCAAGGCCCTTGACCCTATCTGGTCCAGGGGTGCCATGTCATAGCTGACCCTGCACTCTGACCCCAGCTTAGCTGGGATATGTGAAAACAAATAAATTTCACTGTATATATGCAAAAATGTATGTATAATTTGTGACCAAAAAATAAAGGCTTCTATATTGGTTTTCTACTTGATAGTACTAAAACCCTTTAGTTCCTCTAATCAACAATTCACAAGGAAATATTTTAATAAAAATATCTGAGTGCAAATGAAGTGTTCTGGAAGCAATAATCCCATTCATATAGAAATAGTTTTTAGTGACGTATAAACTTTTCAAGACAGACTGACCATGTGATTTAAAAAACTAAAAAAACAAACATGTTTACTTGCAGAATTCCCACTTATACTACACTTGCACCATCCTGAATTTAGATCCATCAATCAGAGAAGCTGCTGTTACCGTGTAAACAGGAATTGCAGCAAGCAGGGCTGTGGTGAGGTTTTGCAAGATTGGGGATGCACGCTAAGTAACGTTAGAGAACTACCTAGCTAGTTACCTGCCAAATGTTAGTTAATATGGGATGTGGTAATTTTACAGCATAAAGTACAGTAGTAGTGGTGTTTTCTGATAAGAAAATACACTCAAAAGACACAAAAATTCTACTAAATGTGTCAATTATCTCATGGTATAGGTTCCTTCTTTATTTGAAACATCTATTATAAAGCAATGTTTAAACAACCTTGGAATAGTGAAAGTGCTGAGTCTTTAAAAGCACTACTTTATCTATAGAATAAAATAAAGACAAAGTAAAACTCATAATAGATCAACAGTATCAGGGAAGTTGTTAAAATGTCACACTTTCTAAGTTTGTTGTGGCTATTTCAAGGTTGTTTTAGAGCTGCTGGATGATATACGTTTTATTTGAAAATCTTTTTACTGTTTAAATATCTTAAATTCTTTTTTTTTTTTCACACAGTAATATAAAAGGAATGTTTATGACTGACTTTGTGGAAAAACAGCTGTTATAAAGCAGCAGCATCTCTTTGTGATTAAGCTAGTGAGGAGGTAAGAAAATAATTCAGTTCATAGCAGAGTGTTTCTTCACCTATGAGCAATTTAATGTCCCATGGGCTGATTTTTATTAAAACTAACTGATTTCAACCAACAGATTGTTTGTTGATGTTTCAGTATATTAAGGTCACATTAAATTGGACCACAAAACTACTTTTCCAATGCCTTTTATATACAGACTTTCTTACTTTACCATTGTCCCAGATCCAGTTGTTCAATATTAAAATACTATGATAATCTAAACAAAGAGTGAAATAATCTTTCTCTAAAGCTTTTCAATATTTAATGTGAAAATGCAAAAACGATCAATTTTTACACAAATTATGGCATAACTTCATTTCCATTACAACAAACAATTTTGTCACTAATAAAGTTTTATTAAAGGTCTGTGTACTTGGTTCCTAGGGAGACAAATGTGTCAGTGAAGAACATGCTTGAGATGAAATATGAATGTAAATATCACTTACGAAAAAACAAACAAAAAAACTGGGCTTCATTTTCAAGCAAGTTTAATTGTCAAATATGCCCAATGTGTAAAAATATTATTTGTGGATACATAAAATGCTAGCTACGAAAATAGCCTTAAGACAAATGCCTGCCATTTTATCAGAAAATGTTTAAAATGTTACCATTTCCACCACAGAATGCTATCAGACACACTGTATAATAATTTGAGATGTGGTTCATGACATTTAAAAAAAAAAAACAAATCATAAAAATAAAAGAATTCTCCTGAGATGCATGTATGTCCTCTGTTGGACACTGTAAGTAAACAAATGATATGAACTAGAGTATGAAAATTAAGTTTGTTTTAAGTTTATATTAAGTCAACAGGGCTAAAAAGTGCCCATATTTGAAGAAGCACCCCGCAATTTGTTAAGCACTACTTAACTCTGACAATATTTAGCAAAGTTCCCCTTAATAAAATCATCTGAATAAGAGATTCACTTGTTATACAGCAGGAAAATATGTCAAATTTTAATATCCCTAAAACTCCTCACGGAAACTGAATCACATAGAGAGTGTGTCAAACTTTTAATGCACAAATAATACAGACAAGACCAACATGCAACTGTGACTGTCAGGTTAAAAGTAAAAAATGAGGAATAAAAAAGAAAGTAGTACTTACTACAAAACTACTGTTAACTTTTTCTAAAATGCGTTTTTCATTTAATGCCATTGCTTCACCTTTTCTTTTCTTCACCCGTTTCTTCTCCAGCTTTTTACAGGCGTACATTTTACCAGTGGCACGAACCTGGCAGGCACAAACCTGAGGACACGTATGGTGGAAAAATAAATAGGATGAAAGAGGGAAAGCAAAAGGGAAGAGAAAAATTAGACAGAAAGGTAATAACAGTTTTATTGCTTAATACACATTCTTTGTGCCTATCAAAAGTGCTGGTCAAAAGTGGAGATTTATAGAAAAAAAGGACTTAAATATTTATCTGTTTCTCACTCACACCTATCATATCGCTTTGGAAAACATGGATTTAACCACTGGAGTCGTATAGATTACTTTTATTCTGCCTTTAAGTGATTTTTGAAGATTTAAAGTTCTGGTCACCATTCACTTGCTTTGTAAGGACAAACAGAGCTGAGATATTCTTCAAAAAAATGTTGTTTGTGTTCAGCAAAAAAACGAAAGTCATACACATCTTGGATGGCATGAGGGTGAGTAAATGATGAGAGAATTTTCATTTTGGGGTGAACTATCCCTTTAAATACCACTGAGGTGTGACAAATGAATTTTTAAAAGTACAAATATTTTATGTAAGTAATGAGGTCATAAAAACTCCAATTGGCAATAATGAAAGTACCCACCTCACCAAATCCGCCCTTTCCCAATACCCTGTAGTGTCTGAATGTGTTTTTGGTTACAGGTTGCCTGCAAAAGAAATACAGTTCAAATAATTTCTAAGTAATTTCAGTGTTTTATTAGCAAATCCTTCATCACTGGCTGTGTTGTGATTCAAAGTTGATCTGTGATACTGTGTACCCATTTTTTTTTTTTTTTAACCAAAAGCAATGTGTCATTTTGAAGTTTGACCATTCAGAATACAACAGGACATACATGCTTACAGGTTCATTTCAATTAACATTGTAATATTTTAATCATAAAGGATGAGATTTATAATTATGCTATGTAAATACAAATGTGATAATGGGTCTTTAATATAAACAGCTTAACAATTAATGCAAAGCTACGTCAATGGTACAAAAAATTTAATTCAACAACAAATGCTGATCATAAAGTAGGAATGCAGATCTTCATAGAGATTCAGTTCAATTAAGGTTGTTTATTAGAGTGAGAGAGTGAGTGAACAGAATCCAATAATCAGAAAAGTTGATGGAGATGCCACTCACCTCTCTAACCACTTCCACTGGAGAAAACGGGAGAAGTACATTGTCTCCTGATATGCTGAGAACGGAGCCCCACTTAAGTATTCACGAACTATCCTGAAGAGAGTGAAAGAAAGACAGCATAATTAAAAAAAGATGTGTGGAGGCTCAGTTAAAATAGACACGAGGCATTTATGATTTTATTACAAAATGACACACCGTCAGAAAACGTAAACCTTCTGAGACCATGTAAATAGCTCCAGCGGAGCTGGGCATGAAATAAACTGAGAAAACTGCAGATTTCCTGACAGCAACTGGCCTGAGAGCAGAGATTATGAATGAACCTTGGTAGAGCAGCTCTATGACATGGACTAAAAAATAATGCAACTGACTGAGACAACCGGTATGTAAGAAAACACCAGTGTGTACCCATTTGAAAAAACAGTTAGCTACACAAGTTACTAACAAAGATGAGCTACAATTAACTACATGTACCTCAATACAAACTATTTCAGAGGCAATATCTTTTTAATTACATATCAATCAGAATATCAAATGATATATAAAAAAAAAACAAAAAAAACTTTATCTGGCACAAATACAAAAAATATTTGCAAAGTGAATTAGCATGAATTAGCTTCGATTAGCATGCACGTTAGCTGGACCAACCTTAAAAAAAAAATTTTACCTGAAAATTATGATACTGTTGTTGTCATCCAAGAAGATATGACTGTACTAATATCAAACTTGAACACATATTCATTAAATACAACAAAACAAACAGTGATAACCAGCAGTATTTCACTAAATACTAATACTTAAAATTAAAATAATAATTTGGGAACTGTGAGCAATGATTTAAATGAAATGAGGCATCTTAATGAACAGTCCAAACTAACTCATTCGCTATTAAATTCAGTCGCTACACTTTTGAAAAAATAGCTACTGTAGTTACTAACATATATTAGATACCTGCAACTACAGGTATCAGCTTCGGTTAGCATGCACATTAGCTGAACCAACCTGAATTTTTTTTTTATCCTTTAAATTAAACTTGAACACACATAAACCAAAAACCTAACCCTAATTTATTTAATTAAATTGAAAATGGTGATAAACAGCAGTATTTTACTAAATACTTATTTCGCTAACAAAGAACACACAAGGACATGTGGGAACAGTGAGCTTTAACCACGTTTACACGCACTTAAGAAAACAGTTTATTCCAGGGGTTTTGCAGAAAGCAGCGCTCGGAAAAGTCATGTAAATTAAGACAGGGATTAAGCGAAAGTGGTTTAACACACCCAGGTTTCTCCTGGAGAATGTGGTTTATGTAGCCATGTAAAGGCATTAGTGCTGTCCTTACAGGCATTTGAAGAGTGCGCATGTGTGTGGAACAGACCAGATATGTCATAGGATGGAGCCACAGATCACATCAACAAGTCAACACAGCGCAAAGAATTAGAGTACAGTGGAAAAAGGGAAAAGTCTTCACTATAAAATGCAGTATACCCATTTATACAAACCAATTAAAAATATTGTTTACTGTCCCTCACGTCCACTTATATGCTCCGGGGGAATCCCGGAGTTTGACGTAAGAGGGAAATCCCACTATTGCAGTGCAATTCCGCAGCAAGGTTGCGATGGAAAACGTAGGAAATAAACATCAATAAAAACAGATACAATGTTTGTTATGTACACTAGGGTCGCAGGGAAATTACGCTGATGTGGAGAAAGCTGCTTACTGACTGAGCCGCATGTATAAGGGAGTAAAGAGAAAGCCACGAACAGTGAATGTAACGGAAAGCTTCTTTCCAACCTTAAGCAGTTTTCTCGCAATAAATGGCTTTCTGGTGTCCATGTAAACGAGCATTTGAAATGAAGCATTTGAATGTACAGTCCAAACGAACTGATCTGCTAAAATGTAGCATTTAGATGTAGATTTTTAATTTTTAATTAAAGCTTATTTAAAAAAAAAAAAATTGTTAATGTAAAAGCAACGCTATTTTTAAAA
Source organism: Myxocyprinus asiaticus (assembly GCF_019703515.2). Lineage (NCBI taxonomy): Eukaryota > Metazoa > Chordata > Actinopteri > Cypriniformes > Catostomidae > Myxocyprinus > Myxocyprinus asiaticus. Next base: position 44,010,854 of record NC_059350.1, on the reverse strand, counting down.
CAGATAAGCTACTGTTATCCTACAAAAATTTTTATGAAGTTAATAGCATCTGTAATTGTTGGTAGCTGCTGTTCAATACTGTAATTGTCAAGTGTATAAGTGTAAATGCAGATGAGCCGGATGTGTATCATGCATCTCATGCCATCATACCCTCACATATATCACACACACCCTCACACACACACATACAAGTTGGTGCAGCTATCATTATGAGGACTCTCCGTAGACATAATGATTTTTATACTGTACAAACTATAGAGTCTATCCCCTAAACCTAACCCTCACAAAAAAAGTTCTGAATTTTTACATTTTCAAAAAACATAGTTTAGTATGTTTTTTAAGTGATTTAAATTATGGGGACACTAGTAATGTCCTCATAAACCACATTTATAGCATAATACCCTTGTAATTACCAGTTTGTATCCTAAAACAAATTTCCTCGTAAACCACCCAAACCCACCCACACACACACACACACAAATACATTAAAACAAACTGTGCCCATAGAGATTTAACAGGAAGGGTTAAAGTACTCCACCTCACCCCCTCTTAAAGAGAAAGGAAGTTTAAACTAAACAACTAAAAGACTGATTGAGGCAAATCAGCACCAAACACAAACACACAAAACTCTGTTTAGATTGAATGTCACATGTTTAAATTGCTCATAGCAACAGCGCAAATACAGCTAACGGTTCACTCCATAACCATAAGTCTTCACACAAATACTAGCGTGAACCTTCATTAAACCCCAAAAACTTAAAACCACAAACTGAGATCCACACCCACGAGTCTTCTTCAAAGTCATGACAAACAATTTAAAGAACACGTGTTAAGACAAGCCTACTGTATAATCTTCAGGCGTAGCAACCAAAAAAGAATAAATTAAAGAATACAACTATGCAACATTTACATCAGACTTTATGACGGAGTACAAATTGTCTGTCTTTGAGACTTTGTGAGTGTACGCATGATAGCATTTGAATGCATTGATGTGCAAGTGTGTGTGTCACCAGAGACAGTAAATGGAGGAGACAGACAACTTGTGGAATAGCATACCACCACACTACAATGTGCTCGACTTGACCTTCCATTTCAGAGTGATGAATGAATGTTCAGTAATTTATTCGCAATTATTTGTATCTTTGTATTGACATTTTTTTTACTTTTCCGACAACTTTTTTTACCCGAAGGCTCAAAGACGATTTTCATAGGTCCCTACTCCCTTCACTCCCAATCTTTTGTACAATGACCACGCTTACATGTGCGATCTTAAAACGACTATGCATAATAAACCAACAACGTGTGTGGTTTTTGGGAAAATACCGGAAACATAATTTTTATGACCTTCTGTTCTGTTAACAGTTCTCACCGGTGCAATTTCCCGCCGATGCGGGTCGAACTCAGTACTAAAATACTGTGACAGTGTTTTCTGCAGCGCATTTCAGTGGCAGCACTGCCCCCTATTGAATCTACGGCGTGAAACACGCGGGCCAGTGTATTCTGATCCCCAGATGAATTACTTTTATGATTTAGATCTTTTGAATCGACAGTGCAAAACACAACACGCCCAATGTTGTCCGATTCTCAGACGAATGACTCCAAAGGCCATTACCCACGGAACGCAGCAATCGCAAGTGTCTAGTTCATTTTCAATGAGAGGCACGCGGAAAGTGGCATATTGCATGCAAAATAATGCATCAGGTTCTCTTGTAAGCAGATCACAGACAGACACAAATCAACAATAAACACAAATGCCATTTTTACTTTATCATTAGTTTATGCACATGTTCTCAACTGATTATGACTTAACCGACCAACTACAAATTTTATTTAACTACTATATAATAATTTTTTAAACAGTTAAAGAAACAATGTGAGCCCAGTTTAAAATTTGTTTGGTCCAACTGCATCTGAATTACACAAATAAAGAGTGTTGCCAGGGCACTTATCAATGAAGTGAGGTAAAATAGGTGCAGAATATTTCTCTCACATACACTGCAAGTCTACTGCTGCTGTTTGTGTGCGTGTAGGTGACTTCGTGCAGTGGAGTTCTTGTTGATTGTAACTATGGCAACGGCCGCCCGTGAAACCGGGATGCGAGCACCGTCTTGACTGCACAAAATGCTTCCACTATGAAAGAAAGTGGCAGCCGCTGTGTAAAGGCCTTAATGAGCCGGTTCTTTTGAATCTACAGCGCGAAACATCCGGCGCTTCCGGTGTAGTCCGATTCCCAAAGCAAGGACTCTTTTTAGTGAATCAAAAACACTTCTACATCAGTCAGAGTGGTTACTGAATTAATCGTATACTGATGAGCAAGTTATGTATGTCCAACTTGAAATGAAAGAACTGTTTAAGTCTCACTAGCCTGAAGTACAACATTAGGTTATATAACATAGTCTACACTGTCTCTGGAACTGTAATTGTGTTTATTTATTGTTGTACTTTAGACCTAAAAGACTTCAATCCATCACTGCAGTTACTGTCTACTTGTAATCAGTAGAATTTTATAAAAGGATAAATGAATGAATGAAATACAGCACTGTGCAAAAGTTTTAGGCACTTGTGAAAAATGTTGCATAGTGAGGATGTCTTCAAAAATAATGAAATAAATAGTTTTCATTTATCACTTAATGTCATACAAAGTCCAGTAAACATAAAAAAGCTAAATCAATATTTGGTGTGACCACCTTTGCCTTTAAAACAGCACCAATTCTCCTAGGTACACCTGTACACAGTTTTTCTTGGTTGTTGGCAGATAGGATGTTCCAAGCTTCTTGGAGAATTCGCCACAGTTCTTCTATCTATTTCAGCTGTCTCAATTGCTTCTGTCTCTTTATGTAATCTCAGACAGACACGATGTTCAGTGGGGGGCTTTGTGGGGGCCATGATATCTGTTGCAGGGCTCCCTGTTCTTCTATTCTAATCTTTTCTATTTGCAAAAGTAATGTTTGGGAGTCTAACATTTATATTTCCTATTGACACACTAAAGCTGAAGATATAAATAACCATCTAAAGACAAATGTTTTTGTGAAACACCTTATGTGCTTATGACTTTTGCACAGTACTGTATGTTATCACATTTCTTGTTTGCTTAGATTGTTTATTTATTATATAGTTAGGATGAATTATTGGATAGCATTTATGTCTCTAAAAAGCATGCAAACATGCCTTTTACAAGAATCGTATTAAATGTATTTCTGATTTGTTATATCTGCTCTGTAGAAATCTGAAATGATCTCATAATTTGGCAACAGGATGCTGAGGGCAGTAAATCCAATAAGAATTGCTTTTCTTATTTCCAAATAATTCTTCCTCAAAAGTACTAAAAAAATATTTTAGAGGAATCAGAACCAGAACCGTTAAAAGGAATCGGAACCAGAATCATTAAATTCCTTACGATTCCCATCCCTAAATGTTAAGTAGTCATATGGATTTCTTTTATGACACTTTTGGGTAATTTTTTAAGCTTTAAAAGTGAGTCACTTTCAACTGCCATTATTTAAAAATCAGTGATCGCAACATTCTTTAAAATATCTCCTTCTGTGTTCTGCTTAAAAAATAAAGCCATATGGGTTTGGGACGACATGAGGGTAAGTCAATAATGACAGAGTTAATAAAGACTAAGTTAAATAAAAGACAGGACCTGATTGACTAGAACAAAATTGCCTGGAGGAATCAACAAGATTGCTGCCAAGTGGACAAACTTGCTTTAAAGGAACTTTGTTGTTACCTGGTACACCCCTGAAACAGCTCTTTACAGGGAGTCTGCTCCAGTTTCTGCCTGCAGTCCCCCACCACGTCCTGAGCAATCTCTGGTAGATGAGCTGCCGACTACATGAGGAAGAGAGTGAGAGAAAGCGGGAGAAAAAAAACAGGAAGAGGGGTTGACAGAAAACAGGGTGTTATGCCAAAAAAGAGAAACATTAATTCAGAACAGGAATTCTTTCGATGCACATGTGCATGTAGGAGAGTGTGAGGACAGGTGTGTGTGTGTGTGTGTGTGTGGGCAAAAAAAAAATTTGAATAAATATTTACCCCATTATTAAAATATGTGTCTAAAATATTTAAACCGACGTCTCTCCTTTTCTCATCTGGAGCCAACTGATACATTGCCTAAACGAACACACAAACACACATACAAACTAAAATGACACATACTGCAGATACAGCAAATCTCAGAATTGTGAGTAGTGTGTGTGTGTGTGTGTGTGTGTGTGTTTGTGTGTGTGTGTTAAAAAGATGTAGAGAGGAAGTGAACGTCAGGAAGGTTTCACATAGTTCAGTATCTGTATGTTTGTGTGTATGCTGAGATTTCATACCACAGAATCCATGAACTCTATGCACCGGCGCAATTTGGGCTGAGTGTCACAGAACTGCCGAAACAACTGCCGACCAATTGGCTGTTTCTCACAAAGGCTTGTGTAATCCCTTTCTGAGGGAAATAAACATAACAGAGAGAAAAAGAGTCAAACTTATCATCTGCACAATTGTTTTTCTACATGATCTATAATCATTTTAAAGGGGTCATATAATTTAATATCAAATTGCCTTGCTCGTTTAGAACAAAAGAATTCCAAGTACTATGAAAACACACAGTAACTTTTAGAAGTCAAAACTTCCTTCCCAGTCTAAAAAGAAAATATATTGAAACTAAGCTGTAAAAACAGCTTATTTCAAACTCCCACAAAACAGTTATACGCTAAAGATGCCTATTCGATGTCACCCAGCCAAAACGAGGTTATTAGGAGAGAGTCAGAATGAAACTATTATTGCTAAAAGAGAAGGAGATACTATTATTCCAGTTTGTTGTTACTAAGAGTATTAATCCGAAAAATTCCAACCGTAAGTTGCTAAAGTTTTGCCTATTTTTTAGCAAGGTTCCTGGTCATTCCATCCAGACTTAATAGTTTTTGTGGCCTGTTTTAGCGAGGATTTTTTTGTGAAACTGTCACAATGTAATGCAGTCCTTGAAAACAGGCTGTTTTTGACCCGACAGCAAACCTGCAGCCTGTGAGTAAACACAGCAAAGCGACGTTACTCATTTCAAGGGAATTTTAAGTGAATATAGAAATGTCATGAACAGCGCATTTTTCTGTCTCATTTTCCGGTTTTATCGCATTATGTGGGCACTTCAAATGAACAGCGGATCGCACTCAGAATGTGAGAATATTAACCGCTGAAGCACTCTTATGCACATGCCGTCTGTGGAGGTTTGCGCCAAACTCCCTAGAAAATATAAACATGAATTTTCATAGTAAACGCGAAGCGCTCCGGTTTCACTTTAATTCAACATTCGCGTAATGGCAAACATTTTGGTCATTGGGGGTTCATACATGCAATGTTAATTACACACAGAGACACAGAGGAAAAGATGCCAGCTTACTCTATTTCTGTGGAGATGATTAAATACTACACAGAAGGGGAGCCTGGGTAGCTCAGCGAGTATTGACTAGTCGTGAGTTCGAATCCAGGGCGTGCTGACTCCAGCCAGGTCTCCCAAGCAACCAAATTGGCCCGGTTGCTAGAGAGGGTAGGATCACATGGGGTAACCTCCTCGTGGTCACGATTAGTGGTTCTCGCTCTCAATGGGGCGTATGGTAAGTTGTGCGTGGATCGCGGAGAGTAGCATGAGCCTCCACATGCAGTGAGTCTCCGCAGTGTCATGCACAGCAAGCCACGTAATAAGATGCACGGATTGACGGGCTCAGAAGCGGAGGCAACTGAGACTTGTCCTCTGCCACCCGGATTGAGGTGAGTAACCGTGCCACCACGAGGACCTACTAAGTAGTGGGAACTGGGCATTCCAAATTGGGAGAAAAGGGGATAAAAAAGAAAAGAAAAGAAATACTACACAGAATCTTAAAGGTCTTCCTTCATGCAAAATAAGGGCTTGTGTATTTAATCACAGAGCTTTAAAATAATGTGTGAAAGTGAATAATTTAGGATGTAAATATTTTACTATTGGATCATATAATATAATATATTATAATAGCTAATCAGGTTGGCTGGGTTTCAAAAACAACAGTGTCTATGTAAAATGGACCAAGACTAAAGTTGACCAAAAAGAGAGACATATTTTAAGTATTTGACAATATATTGATATTTAAAATAATATTTTTCATGTCATCCTACTCCTGTGCAATATTTTCCAATTGTTTAAACCTTAAAGGAAATCATATATCTCTATTTTATTACATGATTCCAAGTTAAATATGAATAAATGACTTTTTAAGGCATACGAGGAACACATACATCATACACCTAGAAGTATGACAATCTCTCTGACAATTACTCAGGCATGGATTAAACCACTTGAGTTGAATGAATTACCTTTATGCTACTTTTATGACCTCTTTGAAGCTTGAACGTTTTGGACCCCATTGACTTGCATTGTATGGATATAAACATCATTTATCCTTGAAAATATCTTTGTTATATATCCGCAGAAGAAAGTCATATGAGTCTGAGACGGCATAAGGGTGAGTAAATGATGAGAGAATGGTCTTTTTTGGGTTAACTATTCCTTTAATCCTAAGGGTCAGATAGAGGGTGGAAAATGGTGATGACTGATGACTGTTTTGTCTGATAAAACATTGACTAACATTTTTGTGGACCTCAGGGAAAATATAAAGTGATAAAAAATACATGATATGACCCCTTTATTGAAATATATCCTCCACACATATGCACAAAGTGCAAAGCTATGCAGAAGGCCACTCAGCAAAATAAAGGAATCACCCATCACTCAGCATACAGTGCACATAGTCACAGCCACAACAGTAAATCACAGTAATGGTGAGCATAGAGCTCAAGCTGAGCCCTTGTGCTGCGGGGCTCTCTGGAATGTTATGGGCCTGGTGCATTCTGGGCCAAGAGGAAACAGCCTCTGCCGGGACTTCCTCACTGAGCCAAGGTCTACAGCTTTCTGACGCAAACACACACACACACACACACCTGCCCACACACCAGCATGCATTTTTAACTGAAAGCAGGAATGGTATAAACCCTGTCCTTTAATGAGGAACAGACTGTATGTCTAGTAGGTCTGCTTTGTTTGGTGAACCATAAAATAAACCAATCCCTTTTTAGGAAGAAAATTATAAATATTTTAATATTTACTCATTTTAAAGGTGACCTAAGTAATTCTTTCCATTTAAACAAGTTTTACACCTAAAACTTGTTAAATATGTTACAAATTATTTAATAAATTATAAATGGGTGAGAAATAAGGCTGCAATGAAGGCATATCTACAAAGTCATCTGTAAACCTTTAGTGTAATGTTCTATCCACACCGATGGGGTGATTCTCATGAAATCTTGTGAAAGTACTTTAATGAAAGAAAACCAGTCCTTTTGTACAAAACGAGTAACAGTTTATGTCAAAAATGTGCTTATTTGCTTAATTGCCCTGCCAAAATTTTCACTGGCCCCAACACAAAAATGACAAATAGCTGTTTTTACCATCACAGCTTTAAAAAATATGTCTGAAGATAAATATTTTTTACACATCTTATGTTTTTAATACAATGTCCCCCAGGGGCCTGGGTAGCTTAGCGAGTAAATACGCTGACTACCACCCCTGGAGTCTCGAGTTCGAACCCAGGGCATGCTGAGTGACTCCAGCCAGGTCTCCTAAGCATCCAAATTGGCCCGGTTGCTAGGGAGGGTAGAGTCACATGGGGTAACCTCCTCGTGGTCGCTATAATGTGGCTCGCTCTCGGTGAGTCGCATGGTGAGTTGTGCGTGGATGCCGCGGAGAATAGCGTGAGTCTCCACACGCGCTATGTCTCCATGGTAACGCGCTCAGCAAGCCACATGATAAGATGCACGGATTGACAGAGGCAACTGAGATTCGTCCTCCACCACCCAGATTGAGGTGAGTCACTATGCCACCACAAGGACTTAGAGCGCATTGGGAATTGGGCATTCCAAATTGGGGAGAAAAAGTGGAGAAAAAAATACAATGTCCCCCAAAATGTAATCACATTTATAATTTGCAAGATATGATTTAGGCTGTAATCCCATATATGCGCTTCACAGATATAAATTCATAAATACATCATATTAACCTCAGCCGTCCTTCCATTTACACATGTGTTTTTAAGCCGAGTTCTGTGGAGGAGATGATGGGTTTTCGGTCACCCGTTTAGTCATGCTGTCATGCAACTTTTGCCCATGTGTAGTGTTTTCACAAGAAGGATCAAAGATTTAGTCACTGAGTTAAAGATTTGATTATTGGCTGAGAGAACTGACTTGCTACTAAATCGGTTGTGATGTGTAATATACAGTAGGTAGATATTAGGCCTAATCTGTGAATTAACAATGTGTATATAACATGAAATCAGACAACCCAAACAAGACCAACACTGACTGATATACAAAGAACAAAAATACCTGTATTGTCCAGAAATGAGACATGTAACAGGTGTGATTTCCAGACACGTGTATAACTGGGATATAACAAAGTTTATTACATCTCATTCGGTGCTTCATCTTTAAACGTGAATTAATGAGAGAAAATGTGTTTGTTTTTTTACAGTGGGAATAAAACTAGCGCTCTGTCCCTTTACGAGATCACATGCATGATAAACAGTCTACGCTGCACAGAGAGAGATGATGATGAGACATATGTATGGCGAGACATGGATTTTCAGAAAGAAACTGTTGATTTCTTGTGTTCCAATGTGTGGATTACTAATTTTCACCCACATGTAAAAATGAAAAATGTGGGGATTTCACGCACTGTGAACACGGAATGTGCGGGGATACTAAACATGTTGCGCAAGACGTGCAATCCCGCTACGAAATTCATTAAGTGTTTTTTTTTTCCTGCTATTTTCTACACACTGGTAAAAGCTGCTGCTAAGACACTTGGAAAAGAGCAAGGACAGTGCTAGGAGAGTGCGCTCGGTGTTTGCACGATCTTGTGCGTGCACGCGACTGTGCCTTGGAGCCTTGTATGACTCCACAGTCTCGTCACATTTTAATTTTTTGTTTAGCCTCCAATTCAGCTCATGAAAACACACTGCGTGATCATGAGGAAGGATTACATCAAGATCTAGATTGAGATGCAGGTGCGGAATTTATATAAATAAAATAGTTATTCCACTCTTGCCGTTGCTGGCACGTGCCAGGTTGCCAACCCTGGTTTTAATAATTTATGTGGTAATCAATATTATGCCACAATGCTGTCAATTAAGTTTAACTTGTATTGAACCTGGAATATTCCTTTAAATATAACCAGGACATATCCTTGACAAGTTTCGTGAGAATCATCTAATGGGCATTACTATGAAGTCCAAGACCACTGTTGTGTCAGTCAGCGAAACATAAACAAAACATGACTGAACATGAGTGCACATCAAATAATAAAACTAATAATTTAGAGATACACCAAAAAAGATTTTAGCTCATGTTGACAATTTAAAAAAAGCTCCAATCTAGAATGTAACATGATGAAATGAAGCATCATAACATTCTAATGTACAGAAGAACAGATGGATAACTATTTAGACATACTGAATTGGAGAAAAATAAGCAATGGAATGATCTGCTTGCCTGTCAAACTAATGCCGACAATTTCCGATAACTGAATTGCTTTAATGCTTAAAGGCAATTAGGGCTGTCACTATCGATTATTTTTGTAATCAATTAATCTGATGATTAATCGAGTAATCTGATAAATTATTTAATAATTCAGATTGCATAATATTGTTGACGTGCAGTCACGTTTGGCTAAAATGCATTCATTGGCCTGATTTTTGATTGCACTCAACATTTGAATGATAACAACAAAACAATTGTGCAAACAATACCTAAAGCCAACAGACACCCAAAGCAGATATATCATATAAAAATGTCTATAATTCCAGCTGACAGACATTGGCTACTCCAGCTGTGCTTCACAATTTATTTTTAATTCAAGATCTACTTTTTCATTGACTGGTTAAACACAATCTACCTATTTCAGTTTAAAACTCCAATATGGGAAAACAGGCCATGGCATTTGTTCCTGTTATACCTTAAAACCAATATTATGCCAGAAGCAATTTCTGAAAGTTCTCTTAGGGTGTGTTCACACTTGGCAGGTTTGGTTCAATTAAAACGAACTCTGGTGCGATTGCTCTGTTAGTGCGGTTTATTTGAACAAGTTTGAACGCTGCCATCCGAACCTTGGTGCGCACCAAACAAGCGGACAGAGACTGCCTGAATAGTGGGTCTCGGTCCGCTTCCAAACGAACTTTGGTGCGGTTCGATTGATATATGAACGCACATGAACCACAGACATCTAAACAGACCAATAACAAGTCATTTGCCTAATACTGACCTCAAACATACCTGGTTCTTCTCATCATAGGAGCTAGGTTGCCCATTACAGTTTGGTACAGGTGTCGGAACCGCCATCAGCCATCCTTGAAGCATATCTTCATTTGTGTGTGCAATGGAGGAATTCCTGGTGCTGTTTTGACTCCTTTACACATTTTATTAGCTCTTCGTTTGTTCTCAGCTGGTAAAAATACCACCATATATACATATATAAATCCAACGAGCGCATTTAGCCCAGCAGCCAGCATTGTTTTGAATGTTCGGCAAGTTCCGTCACAAAATATATGTCATAAAAGCTGTCCAATCAGCTTGTGACCTTATCGTTATGCCTTTTGTTTTGTATCTTTAGGTTCAGTGTTAAAAATGCCAGTGTGAACGCTAAGCGAACCAGGACTAAATGTATCATTTTCTTTTTTGGTCCGGACCAAGAAAACCAAGAGAACCGAACTACAAGTGTGAACACACCCTTATACACAGTGGTTGATTTGTAAATAAGGGGGATGGTGTAGTCAAAGATTGGGGGGGGGGGGGGGTCTAATACTTTTGAGTCATTGACAAATAAGGTTGTACAAGGTGTTATAATGAGAAATCTTTTAAAAATCTAGTTTAAAACACTTGTGTCATGTTCCCAGAAATGTAATCTTTGTGTCCAATTTGGTTTCATACATTTTTTAACAAACTTTATAGCATTTTCTACAAATAAAATAATAATAAAAAAAAAATGTAACTTTAAAATTGTGATGTGGTGTAGCCATTAAGTAAAAAGTATTATAATACTTTCTTTGCACCTTGAATACATGAGAGTATAAACAACTTAATCATTAATTTCCAAAAAGTTTTTTTTAAACACATTTTTTAAGATAATTATTATTTTTGTTTTTTAAATATTATGAATTTTTGAGTCAAAAATATCAAGACGTTTTCTCTGGGATACACCACATGAACAAAATGTGCCTTTTCATAAAAATGTCAAACTAAATATCAGATTTTTTTTATAAACTTCACGCTCACTCTTGAGGGTCTATAGGTGTTTTATGGTTTTTATGGTCAACATAAACAATACAATAACTACCTACATGTTGGTTACACCCAATGACTTTGATTTGGTGGACAAAAGCATTTTAAATCATATTTTAAAACAGTTGTTTCACTGCTTATTTTTTAAAGAAATAACAATAAAAGATTATTCTGCACTAGTCATGCCAACATTTCTTTTTTCAGGAATTTCAGCTTTTAATGAGACTTTGACTTTTATTTTTTTACTGTCTCTGGACACCACATGAAATTTTTTACTTTAAGCCCCAGAAAAAATATCAATATGACTTTAAACTCAGCAATTGGAAAATCTCATAGAAGAGGTGTATTCAAGTAAATAGTTGTTTTTTCGCAGTGGAGAGTGAGCTCACACGCTCAAAGTTGCCAGATTGCGTGACTAAAGCATCACCCTGGCAGCAGATATCCAAACAGTACAAGTGTCCAGATCTAATTGGGGGATTTCACCTATAGATATCTGGCAACCTCGCACATGTCGAAATCTAATTCTGACCGGCTAATTGCCCTTTTTTAAAGTCTATTATTTATCAAACGTGTTAAAATTAAATATGAAATATTTTACTTGCATGATTAGTTCTAACTAATACATGACACAACTGATCTAAAGGGGATGGTAAGTGGGGATGGTGGTTTTACAAGGGGGATGCTTTTTGGTATCTCTTGCAACAAGGGGGATGGCATCCCCTCACATCCCCCCTCAACTCGAGCCCTGCTTATACACATCCATCTTACCAATAGTGCGTCTTAATTCTTCACACTGACTGATATGAGGCAGTTTGAGCATCTCCTTCCATTTCTTGCTCCGCCCATTCCGTTTCCCTCCTCCTCCTATGAGATAGAGAGAGAGAGAACAATTAAGGTCAGCTCAATGCAAATTACCCTGCCATCAGGTAGCTGCTACTGCTTAATGAAATTCACAGTCTGATATTTTGCTGTCACAAGGTAGGCCTAAAAAGCATAGGTATAAATAAAAAGAGCTCAAATGTGTTTTAAATACAGCTAAACTTTATCACATGCATGTTTTTAGAGTAATCATATTTCATGTAAAATATGATTTGCATACACCAAACACTATGCACACATACAACTTCTTTTTCTTAAAAGCGCAAAATCCATTTTACATGTTTTTTTTTTAAATGCATTTTTCTGTATTTGTTAGAGTACCCACAGTTCACCTAAAACAAACAGACAAGATTTTTATTCAACTGAAAAATAAAGTGAGCTTTTGCGTTAACCAATCAGTGAACATGTTACATATTTCTATTAACAAGACTCTCAAAACAGAGGTGTAATATATAATAAGTTTTTTAAAAAAATGACACGGACAAATAAGTATACATCACACAACTGGCTTCATTCATGAAACATGAGCAGAAAAAAAAATTCTTTAACCATTTTTATAAAAAATGTTGCATTAAAGCCTACAATGCATGTATGATGCAACAATATTTTAACAGAAATTTGTTCTACTCATTTCTGCGTATACTGGCTATGTTCAAATTTCATTCGCAAAACCATGCATGTCACAACAATTTACTTAAGAACGAATGTTTTATGAGTGACTAGCACAGAAATTCATCTTTGCTCATGTTTCATGAATGAGGCCCAATGTTTCCTTATAAGTCGCAACCTGTTTTTCAGTCCTTGTGAATGTTTTTGTGACAGATGACTAATGAATGTTTGGATAGACAGAGACTATAATTCAGCCATATCCAACAGTTCTGAATTCAAAATTAGGAGATAAAAGTGTGGAGAGATGGAACAGCTTTTCTGAATTAGCATTAATGTTCCCATTCATGAATGAGTCTCATGTTAAACCAGTCTGATTAGTCTGTCTAATGCAGCTCTTCTTTGTGTCTGTTGTTAGCTATTTGTATTCCTGGTCTCATTAATTACTACTGCTTGACATAATATATTTTCATCTAATTTAATGACACATGTAACAATGTGCAAACAAAAGTAAAGGCCAAAGTATTTTCTGATGTTTTGGGGTTTTATCTGATTATCCTTGTTTAATATGTTTTGACTGGCTAGGCTACAGGCTATTTCATGGAAAATGTAAATGAAACAACATTTGCATATCTGTAATGATCACATTGATAACAGACTTCATTTTTAGACCTGATATGAATCAAAAACAATGCACCATTTGCCACAACTGATATAGCTTATTTAAACACATGATGATAAACAGCCATATTTAACCAAGTAATTATTCCACTATTGACAAAGAAAGTATCAAATGTAGTGCTGTCAGTCGATTAAATTGTTTTAATCACGATTAATCGCATAATTTTTCATAGCTCATCGCGATTAATCGTAGATTTTGAAAGTGCTGAAATTTTACTCTATATATACTTCTTTTCCTGTCAAAATGCCTGTATTTCCTTCTTAGGAAAGAAAACAAAATATTTAACAATAATGCTTTATTAACATTTTCCAAACAAAGCCATCCACAGTATAAAGCTAGAAATACACTAAAATAGCACCATATCAAGTACCATCAAACATTTTGCAAAGTGGGAGGTTGACGAACTGGGGGTATCAACGCTAGCGTCAAGCATGCTTTGATCTCCACATGAAAAGTGCTTGCAGACGACATCTTATTCTGCATTTTTGTGATAGTTAAGACTTGACATGCTTCTGTGGTAATTCAATTGTGCCTTACAGAGGCTGAAAAGTACTTGAATTCTGTCACAAGTCCCATCTGGGCTCGTTTTGTAAAACAAATAGAATCAAGATTTATTTTCTCTATCAAATGATCACTGACACGGCTGGTGTGTGTCTGTTTGTGTTGTGTGTGACAGTATAATAATTTCGGGTGGACACATAGCAAAGGTTCCGCCCTACTCTGACCAGTATGCTGGTTTATGCTTTATTAACGGTAAATGCATTAATCGCGATTAAAAAAAATTAACCGTTAACACGATTCATTTAAAAAGTTTAACGCATTATTTTTTCTTAATCACGATTAACGCACTTTGACAGCTCTAATAAAACAGAAACACTTTTAGAAACACTTTGAGTGATGACTCAAATAAAACAATACAAATTGTTTGTTTTGTTTTTTAAATCAGTTCAGTGAAAAGAACTGTCTGAAAGAAATAATTCACTGAAATGAATCAGACTTTCCAATCCTAAACTACTAAAACTATTAAATGTCAGTGATGTGAACAGAAATTTTACATACATTTTCAACATGACCACATGGGAAGTCAGCATTTTGTTTCCAAGAATTCCAGTACTGATCAGCCACAAAATACTGACTCACTGACAAGCAACATCTCCTATCAGACATTTTTGCACTGGCTCCGGCGCGTTACCTTCCCTTGTAGTGCGATTGGAAGCGATCCGATTTTTGGCTCCCCACCGTGGAAAATGCTCACACATATGCCCAACAACATTTACAGCTTTGGCCACTGGAGGCAGTGTTTTGACTTTCATTAAGCACAGACCGATTTTAACTAAAGAAAAGTCTACATACTGTTTCCGATTTCAATGTGAGATCAATCTGACATTTTACATACAGTATGTACATGCATACTTAAATCCGGCTCATACTTAAGTCTAATACAATAATATTTGGAAGCCTACATTGTAAAATGTGCTTCATACACCTGAAGAACCCTTTTGTGCTGAAATGGTTCTTTGCGTTGGGCATTAGGGGTTCTTTATTCCTGCCCTTTTGGTTTTTGAATATAACTGTCAATAAATTATTTCAAAGCCACCGCGTCATTAGTTGACTCACAGCACTGGAGTTCTGGCAGCTCAACCAACAGCTAAACAGACTGTCACCACAGGTAAACTTGATATATATTTTTTTAAATATGTCGCTGAAACATTTTAACCATTAGTAGTTTTCGCAGGAAAGATTTCAGTGACAAAAAATCCCATTAGCTCAGTTACATGGGAGTGAGCATTTGCTTATTTTTCTTTCACTTCACTCGCAGTTTTTGAATGTGAAACCGTGGCGAATTTAAAGTTTACAGTTTATCGTACATGTGTTGTATGGGAACAAAACATTTTTTAAAAGGTTGGCCAAATTTGAAGTCATGATTTATACCACTATTGCTACCGCTATGGCTGTAACTGTTCATGCTGAGGAGATTACATTTTCTCAGCTCATTCACATCATAAAAATCTAGGAGTGTAACGGTTCTCTGTAAAAAAACGAACCATACGGTTCACCACCCACGGTTCAGAAAGCATTGGCACCGTGGTCGGTTCGCCTTAAGTTTAATGATGCATCTGGAGCACAAGTTTTGGTCAAGAAAACAAAGCGTCAAACAGACAGGCACAGTTACAACCTCCGCTAATGCACCTGAATGGATCTGTAGATGGATACGCTCCGCCTGTGTTTCACGTGGGACAACTTGATGACATCACTGTTCTGGAAGTGTTGTGTGTAGTTGAAAATGGCAAGTGGAGAAAACGAAACGCTGATAGAGAAGCCCCATGCGTTTCTCCTTTCTGGGAACATTTTATTTTTACAGTCAATTCCAACAGCGATGGTCAAAAGACGTTTACAAAACAGGCACCATTTGCAGACATCGCTCGACACGAGTGCCGTAAACTGGTAATACGTGTCAATAATGCGCGAGGGTTTATTTAATAAGCACACGCAAGTTCTTCTTGTTTCCTCGTGTGGCTGTAATCTATTGCGAGCGTCAAAAATGCACTTTGATTAATGGCATTAAGATGCTGTTCTAGTAATACATTGATACATGATTAATCTTTTACGCCGATATCACCCAGGGAAAGAGCCACAGATGAGCTGAAACTGCACACACTCCCTTCCATTTTTAAGCAGGCACTCAGTGCTAATTCGAACAGACATGAAACAATAACTAAAGCGCTTGGGGTGTTCATGTGGGATTTCCATGTATAAATAAAATACTCAAGCAGCATTATCACAACATCCCTTCTTGTATTAATTTTAATAGCAAGGCTATTCCTTTTATAGTGATGTACAGCTTCCGAATATTGAATATATGATGAGATGAGTTTGAAGTGCACTTTATGTTGATCCATGTAGCGTATTTGTGCAGGTATTAAGTTAAAATGTTGATTTAGTAATTAGAGAAAATGTTTTTTTTGTTAAGGACCCTGATGAAAATTAACCATGGTTTTACTATAGTAACACTGTAGTAACCATCACTGCTGTCACCATGGATTTCTGAACAGAAATCATGGTTTTGATACGATTAACCATGGTTTTATAACAGTAATACTGTAGTTACTATATAGTAACCACGATTTTACTATATATTGTAACCATGTTAGTATTGTGGTTACTATGATTTTACTACAAATGCCATGGTTAACCTATGGTTACTGTTGTAAAACAATGATTGTTATTCAAGGGCAAACCTGTTGAAGTGTTTACCAAATAGAGTATTCTTTGGATTTGGCAGTAATATATTTTTTCTGAACATAACAAATACCGAACCGTACCGAAACCATGACCCTAAAACCGTGATACAAACCGAACCGTGAGAATTTCGAACCGTTACACCCCTATAAAAATCCTAGAAGAATATACAGTAAACTGTATGGCGGAACTTTCCACAAGCTGTTACTATTTTAATCATTTGCATGAATAATACATTTTCACGTCGAATAATTATGTTATTTTACTCAGGGCTTATTAACCTTTAGATTTAGAAATGTAACCCTTCAGAGTCCAAAGAAAATACCTGCATCCAGTTATTTTTTGCAAATATATTTAAAAACCTTGAAGGAAATTCATGATCATACAGCCTAGAGCTCATTACATCTGTTTTTCTCTCCCAACAGGGCATGAGACTGATGGACCAACTTTAGTGATTATAACCTCTAAATAATAATCACAGAATGAATGAAACTATGTTATCAGACAACAGGCAGTTTTGTCACTCCTTGATAAAGGCAGCACAGCACATGGGTAAGTTTTTGCAAAATGTTGCTCAAGTCCATATTAAGCGCTTTACATTTTAACCTTTACAAAGTAACACTCTCTGTAACTGGTGGTTTCCTAGCCATAAGAGGTAAGCTGTCATTTTGTCATATTCTTTAAAATACTGACTGAATTTGTGATCCATGTAGCATTTTGGAATGTTTCAATTATTTACTTATGCATGTTTATGCATAAACATTTTAAGTTCAATGTCCAGTCACAAAATAAATAAAAACACAAAAATAAACTATCACACCTTATTTCACTTTTTCTTTTTCACGTTGTGAAGGGCTTACTTAGACTGTCCACATATACTGAAACACTGACTCTGAATCTAATTGTGTATTTCTATTCAGACAGACGCTGTCGGAACCCTCAACCTCATCACCTGCAGAGAGGGGCTGCCACTCAAATACCCCAAAATACACAGTGATGGATGGTGAAGACATCATAGAGGAGTGTGCAGATATTTTTAGCAAAGCCTTCAGTTTAGTTTAGCCTTCATTACATCTATTTTGTGTTTCCATGGGACTTTGCTCTTCCTTGAAGGATTGTTTCTCAGTGTGGAAGAAAAATACTCTTTATATAAAAGATTAAATAATGTACACGTTTCTGTCCCAGCCTTAATGTGTGGAGCAATGTAGGAGTCTGCTATTTCATTTGCATATGCATTTACTGACTCTTTCACGTTATGTATATTTTTAATGTATTTATTAATGTGAGTGATTTATGCATTTTGAATTATTTTATCACAATAATTTATTAATGCATTCAACTAATTATTGCTGTTAAAATATTGTTATTTTTTCTACACTTTTTCATTTAAATAGAAAATAAAAGTTTTTAATTGACACACATGCCTTGCTTTTATTTATTTGTTTGTTTGTTTGGTTTATTTAATGTAAAACCATAAAGGAGCAGATATATAGAGTAGAAATAACCCCTCCCTGCATCAAAAAGGTTCTTTATAGCACTATTGAGGTTCTAAATAGCACTTTCAAAGGAAGGTTCTTTATGGAACCTTTAAAAAAGAGTTCTATTTAGCACCAGAAAAGGGTTCTGCTATTGTTACAAGCCAAAGAACCCTTATTTGGTACTATTTAGAACCATTTTTCTTAAGAGTGTATGATGATATTTAAATTTACTGTTTTTTTATTGAGTCATATCAAAAATATTATTTAACATGACTCAATAAATCGAACTGCATTACACTATATACAATGTCTGTAATTTTAACGGTAAAAGATGCTACAGAAAAAAAAGTTCATTGATTAACGAACATTAACTGTAAAAAATACGGTTCAAATTTTTATATACTTTAAAAAGGCAATACAGAATTTGTTACAATAAAATGTTGTAAAAATGACATTTGTAAGTGTAAAAAGTATGATTTTTCTGTATAATTATTGATACAAATGTACATTAAATGTACATTACTTTTACAGTAAATTATTGTTAAAATTACAGTAAAAACCAATAATCGGGCGTTCCCACAATTCCTTGCGTGACCCATCATATTTCATTATATTTTATGGGAATAGTTCTGTTTCTTCTTATTTTTAATATCAGTTACGTACATTGGGGTATTATGTTTTATATTTGATGTAAGTTTAGTTAATGTTTATTGCATTATTTAAATTTCACATGTGTTACCCTGATGGTGTTTAGTGTTTGTGTGAGTAACACTGAGTCTCTACATGTTAATAGGTCATTGCTCCTAGAAAAGCCATTATTGGTGAACTTCATATCATCATGTGCTCTTTTGTCATTTTTAGGGTGATTAACAATACCTTATAAAGTAAAAAGCAGATTTTTACAGTTTCAGAATATTAATATCAAGTTTATTTATTTATTTTTTTTACAGTGCCAGCGTGGTCATGTAAATGACAACAGTTTTAAACTGTAAAATTTACAGGTTGTTCTGTAAAGCTGTTTACATTTTTACTGTATTTTTTACATAATTATTCTGGCAACCATAGCTGCCGGTTTTTTTTTGTTTTTTTTTGTAAAAACAACAGGATTTGTTTTCACAGTGTAGGTCACTCCAACAAAAGTAATTTTTATGGTTGTATCCTTAAAATCTAAAAATAGATCCATAAGGTAATAACAGTGTACACTGATATAAGAAAAACTTAATGTCAGGACATGTTTCATAAGTATTTTTTAAACTTGATCAATTTGATAAATAAGATGGATGACCTGAACCACTAAACAAAAGCTGTCCTGATGTAACTTCAAGATAACACTACTGTAAACTACGTATTATAATCCATCTCCAGTTTGCATACCAGTGACCTGCAGTCATGGCGAAAATAACCTGTTGATGTAAACGTTCCTACACCATCGCCACAAAAGCTTGAAACACATCATTCAACAATCCTCAGGACAAAGAGAGGGAAAATAAACATATGATCCACACATACATGAGAGATCAATTTGAATACACTACAGACAGTCACACAAACACACAAAAAACCTGACGTTTTCCAGAATTCATTCTTTCTGTCTCCAATGTGTCCTGATTTATTGAAGCAGACAAATATTTTAGCATACATCTGGTAATCAGTGCTAACATTCCCAAATGCATAATGCCTTTAGAGAGATCATGACAGCTGGCAAGGGTCCAACTCTTCAGATCATTTGACAAATAAGACCCTGTTTTCTCATCATTTTTAATACAAAACACTCTTAAGAACTATACAGGAGCATGATCAAAAGCTTGCAGTCATGAGACCAAAATGTAGAACCAGCATTCCTTATACCCTGGAAATCCATTTTTCTTACTGTAATTTAAAGGTATAGCTCACCCAAAACTGAAATGCTTTCATTATTTACTCACTCTCACGTTGTTCCAAACCTGTATGTCTTTCCTCTGTGGAACACAAAAGGAGATGTTGGGCAGAATGTTAGCCTCTGTCACCTCAGTTATTTCCATGGTGACTGAAGCTAACATTCTGCCTAACATCTTTTGTGTTCCACAGAGAAAGGAAGTCATACGTGTTTGGAACAACATGAGTTATATCCCTTTAAGTGACTGCAAATTCCAGCAACATTACAGGCAGTCTTATCAGTGATGTTTCTAAACACACACACACACACACACACACACACACACACACACACACACATAATGACAGCCTAGAAACCTCCAAGCAAATGTAGTCTCCACCTCAATGACAGGGTCAGTTCCAATCTGATTGGCAGGCTTTACGCAACTTCTGGGGTTGGGGTGCACCATTCTGCCTGGAAACGAATTAATTTTTACAATGTACCAGGTTTTTGAGCACTTTTGAGTAAGAAATAATTACTGAATTTCAAAAGTATGACAGGTTAGTGGCATCCAATCTTTGAAAGATACTCTTTGAAAAATTTTAACGGTAAAAGACTGTAAAAATGCTACAGTAAAAAAACGTAAATTGGTTAATGAGTAGTTACTGTAAAATATACGTTAATTTTTTTAAATATATTTTAATATAAGACAATACAGTAGTTTTTACATAAAATTAGATGTAAAAAGTATGATTTTCCTGTATAATTAATGGTAAAAAATTGACATTATTTTTAACAACAGAGTACATGTACTTTTTACAGTAAATTATTGTTAAAATTACAGTAAAAAGTTTTTTTATAATAATCGGGCATTCCCACAATTCCCTGCATGACCCATCATATTTCATTATATTTTATGGGAATAGTGATGTTTCTTCTTATTTTTAATATCAGTTACATATATTGGGGTGTTCTGTTTTATATTTAATGTAGTTTAGTTAATGTTTACTGCATTATTTAAATTTCACACGTGTTACCCTGATGGTGTTTAGTGCCATGTTTATTGGTCATTGCTCCTGGAAGAGCCACTACTGGTGAACTTCATGTCATCATGTGCTCTTCTGTAATTTTTATTGTGATTAACAATACCTTATAAAGTAAAAAGCAGATTTTTACAGTTTAAGAAGGTTAATATCATGTTTCTGATGTTTTTTTTTTTTTACTGTAAATTTAACAGAATTTGTTTTTTTGTTTTTTACAGTGCCATCATGGTCATGTAAATGACAACAGTTTTACAGGTTGTTCTGTAAAGTTGTTTACATTTTTACTGTATTTTTTTACGTAATTATTCTGGCAACCACAGCTGCCATTTAAAAAAAAATAAAAAATTCATTGTAGTAAACTATATATATCGACAAGCAGATTTTGCATATTATGTGTTGTGTACTGAGTTATATCTGTGAAGTAATCAGTACTTATTACTTTTGGACAGACCTCTCGCTAAAGTAAGTTAAGAAAACATCTGTTGTGACTCGCTTATCTTTCCACAGTGGAAAATGTTTCATCAGAAGTTTAGAAGTTTCTCTATGATGCCTAAAGCTTTTTTTTTCACTGATAACTCCATGTGGCGACACATACAGTATGTGGATTGATATTTATGTTCCTTACATTAAGCCGCAAGACAGGTGCATTTTCGCCAATAGACTGAGATTAGCTCATCTCGTATCTGAAATGGGCCTAACAGCTAATCATTACATTGTCAAACGGCTACAATATATACATTTTTTTATAAAACATATGCAAAATGCCATTTCAAGGCTGTTAAGAAATATTTATGGCAGGAATTTTTTTCTAAATTCACCAACCAATGTAGGTGTGGCATCAAGTTAATTTTGGACCCTTCTTGCAACTTTCTAAGTTGTCTCATATGCATTTCAATTTATTGTTTGTATTTGGTATAACTATAGGGCTTGGCTGTATGTTGGTATATATAGTGGCGACTGTATAAAGTGTCAACCGGTAGAGATTGTTCTGAGTGCCTGATAGTGAGAGAGACAAACAAACATGGAGAAGGATGAAAGAATGCAGGAGGACTCAAAAACAAGTCAAATGAAAGAGGAGGAATTTATTTTTGCACTAAAAGGTTCTTGGCATTTCCACTTCCGGAAAAACGGAGAGAGAGGCAATCGCGATCAAGTAAATTACCTCAGGAATTATTAAATAACACCTTTTATAAACAGTGCATTTATATCTAGTAGGCTATATCGTTTCCAAAATGGTTTCCAGTTTCCAATGGAAGGCTAAATCCAAAACATATAAGTGATGGAGAGGTTTGCTTCATAATCAAAGCAAACGTTTATATTAAACTAGAGAGGATAAAAAAACCCAATGCAGAGTAGATACATAAAACAGATCAAATATTATTTTTAATGAGCTATTTATTTATTGAAAACGTTTTTATTGCAATGGACATTTCATTAGGTTACTTCGGATATCGTTTAAAATCAAAAAGGAATTGTAACTATTTTTTCACAAGTTTTTGTATTACTTTTCTTCCAAATGTGTAGGCTATATCAGCAAATATATCCTTATCGACCAAAAATGTCAAGATTAGTGCTATATACAGTATATATTTTTGTTTTTTGTGCTTACATACTATCACATGGTTATTTAATGTATAAAATCTTTTTTGTTGGTTTTCCAGAAATAAATAAAAACTATATTGTGATGTATACTGTTACCGTGATATAAAATTACTCATACCATGATATAGAACTTTGGTCACATCACCCACCCCTACTATATGCCGTGAAGTCCTTTGCTAAAAAATTTTCCGAGACTTATGCATTGTAACAAGATCATCTTTTTGTATCTAATATAAAGAACAGACTCTCATAATTGAAGTCTCTTATGTTTATTCACACCGCACATGCACACAGTACAACATGTTCATACTGGCATCTAATTATACATTCAAAGCATATTACTCACCCACTACCAATGCAATAACATACAAGCATGTGCACATGCACACATACAACTATTGAGCTGTTTGACCGGTTAAACCATCATACATGATAAACAGCTCAACAATCTACTCAAACATCTACAAGGATTAAGATAGAGGGGAACACTGGGAACCATGAAGGACAATACTTCTGAATGCACTAACTTCTGTTTTAGTTAGAAATGCTTACTCCTGATCAGATCTTCCTCAGAAACATTCCACAATGTCTATCTCAGGAATCTGCATAGTTCAGCGTACAGACCATGACAAACCTGTTTACTTACAAAGACCTGCAGGGCAATATGACTACAAACTAGTCTACGAATTCGAACTATAGATAAATCTGCAAATCAATCTTAAAAATCATTATGAGCTCAATGTTAAACAGAATTAATAACTCATTAAGTAAGTACCTCATTCAGGTTGAACAATGCAGACAAAGGCCCTGTTTACACATGGCTAATACCTTTCTGATCCGAACACAGGCAGGGGTGACGGATCACTATTTACAATTGTGATCGGCAAAAAAGTACATAAAAGCACAAAATATCATCACACTGTTGCTTCCAAGTATCCAAATTTGAATCTCACCGCAACCAAGCTGCTTCAAATGGAATGCTCTGTTATTTTAGTCAAGTACCTGCACTTTGCACTTTGAATGTATGTGTGCAACAGTGTAACAGTGTTGATTTCAGGCAAACCAGAGAAATTCTGTGCAGTTTTGTGCATGTAATATATATGTATGGCCTTTTCCAAATGTATCAATCCGATGATTTTTTTTTTAAAGCCACAAATGGATGACTGACAGGTGATTATAGGCGGTCCTTTGCTGTTGCCTGGGTCACAATAGCATTTACACCACAAATGCAATGTGGTCACGAGTTCCTTTTTCATGGTGTAAGACAGAAGATGACCCAGTTTGGACTCGAACCTATATCCCTGTGAACCAACAGCTTTTGTGCAAAGACCACTGCGCCACAACTCTGACATCATGTTTGTTTTGATTCATTCTGATGTGTTGTTAGAATGACGGGCATTCCAGTTCTGCAGAAATCTGGTAAAGAAATGTTCTGGGTTCAATACAAGTTAAGCTGAATCAAAAGCATTTGTGGCATAATGTTGATTACCACAAAAATGTATTTCGACTCGTCCCACCTTTTCTTTAAAAAAAAGTTAAAATTGAGGCTGCGGTGAGGTACTTACAATGGAAGTAATTTTTGGAGGGTATAAAGGCAGAAATGTGAAGCTTCTAATTTCATAATCCTTCTGTTAAAACTTGTGTATTTTTTTTAGCTTTAAAGTTGTTTAAATTGGTTTGTTGACATTACATCATCATGGCAATGGAGTTGCAAAATTGGATTTAACTTTACACAGAAAAGGTTAGTAAGTGATTTTACCACACTAAAATCTTGTTAACATGCATATTGTGTATGTCTTGTGGCTATACTTCTGAAACAGTGAGTATTTAAATGTTTACGGATTGGCCCCCATTAACTTCCATTGTAAGTGCCTCACTTTAACCCAGATTTTTGCATTTTTTAAAGACAAGGAGGGACGAGTCAAAATACTTTTTTGAAGTAATTCATATTTTGCCACAAATGCTGTCAATTGAGGCTAATTTGTATTGAATCCAGAAATATTCCTTTAAGTTTTCATCCCATGTGGACCTCGGTGCCATGCTTGTCTTTAATGTAGAAGCTAGAAGAAAACGTAATTTACTGCTAAACTCATTCAAGCCGATGTATAGACAAATCTGCTGCCTGAGAGTCTGTACATGCTTACCACGAGGGAGAAACCAGATGTATGTGTTTATGGGGGCCGGCGGATCACAGAAAAGCCCAGGAAACAAACTCTGCTCAGAAAGCTCCTTCAGTTTGTAGCAGACGTCATCAAGAGCCAAAACGCTTAAAATACTGTCAACAAAAGCTACAGTGGCATACTCACAAATTAAGAAGCACAAAGGCTCCAGTATCAGTATTGGTGGAAAAATAAAGAAAAAGGGAACTTGATGTAATCCATCAGAGCAGATATTTCAAGAACAATTACATGGTTTCAATTGTTGTTTGTCCTGTGTAATTCATCACAGTGCTGTTTTAAACTGTCACTTCACAGTTGTGAGTGGCTACTTTGGTGCTCGCCACTGTTTTCAGCCAGGCCAGTTCACACAAGAGAAAAGATTTACATCAACTATACACATCAGATGCACTCTCAAACCTCTTCACTCTAAATTTCGAACTTTGCCTTTCTAAATTCACACATTAAAAGGGCTGTAAACCTTAACTGTTAAGATTTAGGCTGTATGGTTGGGCAGTCAAATTTCACTATGAGATTGAAACCGGGCCCCCTATTCTAGGGTTTTTAACCGGCTATTTTTTTAACGTGGTACATTAACGATTACAGAAGGTATTATTGTTTGTTAAGGTTATTAATGAAAATTATAATAAAATGTTACTGAGAAAATTTAGCTTTTTTTAATTTGGGGCATGGCCACGTTGAAGGTGTGCCTGGTGGGGAATTGCCCCCCTTGGCCCCTCCCACCCCTCTCCCTCCCAGTCGGATTGCGAAATGACCTAGGGGGAACCCCCAGTCAGACAAAAAGAGAACCTATTGCTCACCCTAAAGCCCAAAGTACTCTTCGGTCAGACGCGAACACTGAGGATCCGCGTACAGGACGCGTGACGCAAATCTCGTCATCAGCAGAGTGCTCGGTCACTGAACGTGCGCAGCCCGATTTTTCTAACCGTGCGTCTTTGAACGCGCATAATGCGTATGCACCTGGAACTATTTGCACTAGTAATTAGTGGGTCCACAAGGTGGCAACACTCACATTTGAGCTTTTGTTGTCATAAAGAAGCGCTAGAACAAGATGTAATCGCTGCTAAGCATCGGGAGATTCAGATAAAAACAGCAACAGTGATGTGCAAGTCAAGAGCGCGTGTGTGAGGAGGTCTGGAGATACCTGCATTTGTATAACTCAAGTCTGAAGGAATATGAAGAAATCTTTATGGGTCTAAACTCCTGAAGAAAAATAGTCCGGTGTCTCTATAGCAGTCGTAGCACGCATGCGCCAACCGCCTGTGTATGTGCGCACAGTTAGTATACTTTGACAGGCTCGCATTCGACTGTACACAGATGCGGAAAATTCTAATAAAAAATGGAAGTATACCTAGGGGCTTAAAGGTCAGAATGCCCCCCGAAGATTACATCCTAGTAACGGTCCTGATTTGGGGGTCCATGGGTTGGCTGAGAGTCTGGATAGGGGGTCCCATGGTCTGTTAATGTTGAAAACCCATTTATTTTTTAAACTGTTAAATTCAATAACAGTTTAGCTAACCTTGGAAATGCTGTTACCTGAAGAATCATCCTATTTCTGCCATTCCAACAGACAAAAGAACCAAGGCACCACTGAAAAAACTGTGCACAACCTGTTTTTTACTTTAACAAAAAAGTAGTTAAGTACATCAAACTAACAAACTCACAAACAAAGGTACAGACAATAAGAGAACAACTGAGGACAAAAAAGACGTATTGTCATAAAAAGGTATCTTTACCTAACCACAACAGTTAGTCTGGATGTAAAAATAAGTAATTCCTCACCCACTCTCATGCTTAAATTGAGGGTTTAGGTGAAATTAAACAGATATTTTGTGACGGTTATTTTGCAATCATATCTTAGCCCAGTGATACATGATATCCTATTTATCCCAGATTAAGGTCCAGCAAGGAGCAAGCCAATGTCAGACATTAACTATTACATTAAGGGGCAATATTTGCCCTATGTATTTGATTTTCAGGGGCACTTTTAAGCTTTATGAGGGCATATTATTTTCTAACCATTTTAAACAAACTGTCTTATCCCTTTCAAATACTGTGTCAAATACATAAATTTAATAAATTCATTTAACACAAATTCTTAAAATATAGAATATATAGGGGGCCTGGGTAGCTCAGCGAGTACTGACGCTGACTACCACCCCTGGAGTCACGAGTTCGAATCCAGGGTGTGCTGAGTGATTCCAGCCAGGTCTCCTAGGCAACCAAATTGGCCCGGTTGCTAGGGAGGGTAGAGTCACATGGGGTAACCTCCTCGTGGTCACGATTAGTGGTTCTCACTCTCAATATGGCGCATTGTAAGTTGTGCGTGGACTGCGGAGAGTAGCATGAGCCTCCACATGCTGAGTCTCCACGGTGTCATGCACAGCAAGCCATGTGATAAGATGCGTGGACTGACTGTCTCAGAGCAGAGGCAACTGAGACTTGTCCTCCACCACCCGGAGAAAAAAAAAGAAAAAAAAAAGATTGAGAATGTATTACCTTCCACCCTAAGAATCCAATCAATATCAACTCATGTTATTTCATAATATGCATAACTAGGACTAGAATATTAACAACTATATCAGATGTTACAAACAAAAAACAAATAAGCAGAAGAATTCAGTAGGAGACCATTTTTTTGCCCCCACATTTTGAATTTCAGGGGCATTTTTGTCATCTTTGGTGGCACTTTTGCCCCTAGCCCCCCTCTAAATTTCTGACCCCAGAGCAAGCAGACTTCCATGAAGACTACTGATTTCTCCCACTACAAACCTCACTAATATCCCCAGTGCATTACTTTATGCAGATGGGCAACCTTGCGGCCTACATCTGCAGTTCAACCTCCCTCCCAGGTGAAGAAACGGGGATGGGTGAACACTGCGGTCTCCCGTTGTGAATCCTTAGAAAAATGCCTAGTAACCCCAATGGGGGTCTGACACAGGAGAATGAGAACAGTGAGTGCGTTATGGCAATTAATAGCAAGGGGCCGTTCACACCGAAAACATTTTAGCGTCCGTCCGCGCTGTTTTTCAAATGTTTTCCTATGTAAACATGCGCTAGACGGGCGTCTTTAACCGTTTGGACGCCGTGTCAGATAACAACAAACGTCAACTTTTAAAAACACTTCTCGAGACACGTGTGTTCTGTTCTATTCATTGCGCTGCGTCTCGCGAAAGAACGCATTCGGTCTGATGTTTATTTAAGATCGATTCCATGTAACACAGTAAGAGTGAGGACACTTCAAACTCTTTCAAGACTGGATACAGATGTGGTGACGCTTAACCGTGCGATAACAATGGCACTGGCTATTTAAAGCGTCCAGCGATATAGCCTATTAACTATTCTAACATTGTATCGGTTCGCGGAACGCTATTGTGACGCGTCCCAACATAGTTACATTGTAACAACCGCAAGGCCTACATTTTCACACATATCGATTAATAATTCAGCGCCATTATTTGCTGTTTTTATAGAGCGAACGACACACTAGCAGTGTGCCAAAGATAAAGTTAGTATGCGATTAATTAAGAGACGCTTGCCAAACGCTAAGCTCTTTACCGATAATTCAGTGCGCCATTCCCTCCGTTGCTCTTACCTTCCCTCGCCTTCAACAGCACGGTGTTGGCCACGATATTCTCAATCTCCATTGTCAGAAAAAGGATCCCATAGAGTCCCGATACATTTCACTGAAGAGAAAAAAGACGAGGACGCTCGCGCTATTGATGGTGGTGGTGATGAGGATGTCGGTGGCGAGGATGGTTATGATCGGCGTGAATTTGGCGTTGGCACATTGCAGGTTAATTACATTTCTCCATATCTCTCTGTTGAACCCCCCCACCTTTCCGCTCGCCGTGGACATGTACTCTCCCCCTTGTTAGCATTCAGTGCTCCTTCCTGTCTCGATCACTCGCTTACACAGTCAGCTCTGGAAGAGGAGGGGTCATTTTACAACTCTCTCTCTCTCTCTCTCTCTCTCTCTCTCTCTCTCTCTCTCTCTCTCTCTCTCTCAGATACAGATTTAAATAGTTTTATTGGCTAAAAAAAAAAAAAGCTTTACGTTGCCAAAGCATAGTAACATTAAATATACAGTACATGCATACACATTTGTACACATATGCACACGCAGTTATAAAAATGCAATAAAATAAAATAATAATATTTGCCATTTTATGCATGTTGCACAGTGTTTCCGTTATTGTCCGGTCGTGGTCCTGTTCCACTGGTTGACGTACCTTGCAGTCAGGTTTGAGCTTGCTGCGTTTTCTCCAAGTATAAGTACTGTGTGAAAGTTTGATCTTGTGTTTTATCTGATTTTTTTGTCTCTGCGGTGGGTTGTGAGGTGGGGGAAAATGTTTCCCTAATTTGGGCATGTTGTTAAAAAGTGCAGTTCTGTTTCCACTTCATTTTGTTTGCAGTGGGGGCCTGTACATGGTCAGGACTTTTCTTAGTTTAGGGCCGGTCACGGTGCTCAGGTTTATATTCTCTTTTTAGGTACAGATAACATTCCAGTTTGCTTTGTTAAAGGAATAGTTTACCCAAAAATGAAAATTCCCCTTTCATTTACTCACCCTCATGCCATCCAAGATGTGTATGACTTTCCTTTTTCTATAGAACACAATCGAAGATGTTTAGAAGAATATCTCAGCTCTGTAGGTCCATACAATGCATAAATGGTGACCAAAGCTTTGAAGCTCCATAAAGCACATAAAGGCAGCATAAAAGTAATCCATACAACTCCAGTGGTCTTCTTAAAGATTTGGGGCAAACTGCATTTTAGCGTTTTGCTTTGCCCTCTAAAAGCAGCTATAATGAACAAATGTTTATTGTTCATTTGACTTGATTGTGTCATTATATTGCATATCATGCATAGTCCATCGTGTTACAGCGCAAAATAAATTTAGATGACCAGATTTATTTATTTATTTATTTATTCATTTTGTATGGTAAATTTTATACAGTAATTCCTGGACACATTGGAAGACACCAAAATTTCTTTGCAGAAACTCTGATATGCAGTCTCTTGGCGATCATGATTTCAAGCTCGATTACACTTCCTAGTGCCATCTAGTGCTCTGCGCACATGTCAAGTACTAGGAAGTGTAATCGAGCTTAAAATCATGATTGTGCCTAGTAAGTGCAATGGCAAGATGTACAGGAGGGGAGCAATATTTTGGTCTGTTCTCACTCAAAACCAACTGGATAGTTTCAGAAGACATGGATTAAACCACTGGAGTCTTATGGATTACTTTTATGCTCCCTTGACTGTATGTGCTTTTTGGAGCTTCAAAGTTTTGGTCACCATTCACTTGCATTGTGTCGACCTAAAGAGCTGAGATATTTGGTTCCACTTTATATTAGGTGTTTTTAACTACTATGTACAAACATTTAAATACAGTACATACAATTCAATGTACTTTTTGAGTAACTACATGTTGTTTTCAAAATTCTCTCAAGATTTACATTTGCTGCTACTCATGTTGAGGTACGAGTAGGTTTAGGGGCAGGGTTAGGGTTTAGAGGTCGTGTTGGGGTAGGGTTAGGGGTTAGGGTTAGATGTAATTAAATGCAGGTACATTAAATGTAAGTACAATGCAACAACACGTATGTACATAATAAGTACATTGTATCAAATGCTAAAGAACATAGTAGGCAAAGACACCAAATATAATGTGGGTCCAGATAATCTTCGCTTGTATTCTGCAGAAGAAAGAAAGTCATACATGTGGGATTGCACAGTATTCCGTGGTGGTTATTACGGTCCACTTTTATGAATTGGAGAAATGAGGCCCTTGTTCCGGATGTTGGGAAATACACACCCGCTAAGGATGATATTAAACGTTTTGAGAATGGCCAGTTTGATTTGTTGTCTGTGCACTTAATAATTTCATTTAGAATGTCATCAGTAATGTTTTAGGGGGCTGGTAATCTTTGATGGTTGATTCTTTTTGTTCAGGATTTTTGTTAACATTAGAGGTTGGAGAAGTGTTTTTTCCACATACTGTCTCCGTTCTGGATGGCTAGTTCTTCATGATTAGATTTGTTTAGTGCATACCATTGTTCCCAGAAGTGGTATCATAATGCTATATTTTTGCTGGTATAATAATAATATATTTTCACATTAACAAACATTATTACATTATGCTAAACTTGTGTTGTTTTAGTTTCTCAATTTCTTTGCCCCTTTTGTCCCCTTTTTACATACAATTTTACCTTTACCTTCTTTTGCCATGTCCTGGATTCATTGCACCACAGTATTGTAAATATTTATCTATAAATATCTGTCCACTGACCCCTGCTGTAACTCCGTGGACTCCCAGGGGGTCTATGGACAACCATGTATAGATGTATTAATGGTCATCCATTAATAATTGATGACCATTTTATATCATGCAGTGAGGATGGTGTATTTACTGCCTGTAGTGAGCTTCATATAATGAATGAGATGAGCTTAAATGTGGATGGCCTTAATGAAGAACAGTGAGGTATTCACAGGGCCTTGGGTTTTCCGTTGCCCTTGGACATATTACAGCCTGCTTCAATCTTACACAAGGACACACACACATTTAGATACAGTCTGTCTAGACTGCACACGCTCAACTGGCTGATATTCCAATTAATTGGTTAAGACTTTATCCATAAATCAATCCAGAACTTTTTAAAACTACAGTACTTTCAACCACACGGGGCATTGTTGCTCTAAAACACTGCAAAAAGTGAAAATGTTGTTAGGCCAAACTTAATGTTGTAACTACAGGTGTATGCGGAGGTTAAAATAAAAAAGTGTAAACATTGTTCTGTTTGTTTGAGCATCCTTAACACAGCAACACTGACTACGTTTACATGGACACCAGAAAGCGGCTTGTTGCGAGAAAGAGGGTTATTACGAGAAAGCAGCGTTCCCCTACATGCACTGTATAAGCGGCGTACTCTTTACTCCCGTATACGTGCGGCTCGGTCTGTAATCAGCTTTCTCCACAGCAACGTAATTTCCCGCGATGCTTGTGTAAATAACAAACATGGTATCCGAGGTTTTACTATTTTATTCTCCATTGCTTTACTTTATTTCCAGATATTCCAGAGTTGTTGCAGTGTTTGTATCCTTAACTTTCTATTGCGATATGCAATGAAATTGCGCTGAAATAGTGGGGTTTCCCTCTTACATAAAACTCCGGGATTCCCTCAACTTATGGCGCATATACGCTGGGATCGTCGATATTTTACATTAGTGTGTATAATGGGTATAGTTTATAGTGTATGTGCTTTTCCCACTGTACTCCCAGAAATGTTGAATTCTTTCCACCGTTTTGACTTGTTGTTGGGCTCCATCCTATAACGTTTGTTCTCCGGTCTGTTCCACGCACATCCGCACTCCTCAAAAACCTTTTAGAACGCCGCTCATGCATTTACATGACCACATAATCCGCATTCTCCGGGACAAACCTAGGTGTGTTAAACTGCTTTCTCTTAATCCCTAAATGGCGTAAGGAAATCTGCGTTCTCATTTACATGACGTTTCTGAATGCTGCTTTCTGCAAAAAACCTGGAATACGGCATGATTTTGGGGAGAGACTATATGTCTGTAAACCAATGAAAGAAGGGGAGTGTTCAGGATAGCTGATAGAAAACAGATGTTATTTTTGCAATTACGTTTGGTGTAACCAGTGGTGCAGAAATTGCACACTTCACCTTTAAGAAGACACTAGACACCCAAAAGCTAACCCCTTGCATTTAGTGTCTCGGATGGACTTGGAATTAATACCTGGCAAGCTTATTAAACATTTCTGTGAATGAAATCTTACTGCTCAGTGAGAAAAGAGGTGGAATTTGTGTGAAACTTTGATCTATTTAAAACTCATAATTGTAGAAGGTAAAGCTCTTTAGCCAATACATGTGCCAGAGATAACACTCCTACTTACATCAGAGTGATTCTGGAATCCCATTATTCAGCATTAATTCTAGGTCCACATCAAAGTACTGTTGGTTTAAAAAGGTTATTAAAGCACCACAAGGCAAGATTTGAAGACTCTAGAGGGTTCTATAATTGACATAATGAATCAAAAGAGATTCATAAAAGAGCATTGCAGTGTTCTCATTTAGTACTAAATTTTGTGACCCACAAAATGGGACCTTAATTATCTAATAAACTGCATTTTCTTATGGCAGCACAGACCTAAGTGCTTCTTCGATGATGGACAAAAAGTGTTCTGTTTAACAAGCGTCTTGGACAGAATTAGGCATACTCTTGTCTTGACACATCTGCTGAGATTAGTATAATCCAAATGCTCACCCTTTTAAAACGTTGTTAATGTTTAAAGTTCCAATCACATCAAATAGAGTTCGGTTTTATTTTACAATTGTTACAGTTGGTGACTTTTATTTTGAAATTCTTGCTTTGCTTGTGTAGGAAGGGAGTGGCTCTGAAAATTGCATTGCCATACAGTTAAATTGTGATTAATTGAATAGTCATATTATATTATTAAAGTTATCGAGCAACTATATGCACATCATTTCCCCCCACATTACCTTTACCATATATGAATGTTTTCAACTACAAAACCAGCCGTGTGATTTCGAGAGTCACAATATATTTTAGAAATGAAAGTTGCTGCTATTAATAATGCTGGTGATATTAATAATAGTAATTAAATGGTTAAATTGTGTTTAACTGAATATTCATGTTTTATGTTAAAGGTGCACTCAGTCCTTTTTTGATGTTGAAGTGACTTACATTGACTTACACTGACACCTAGTGGCTTGGATGCTGCATCATTCAAACTATGAAATTCACTATGCACAGTAAGCCAGGATTCATTTATTTAATTAATGAAAGTGTCCAATAACGGTTACTGAGCTTAAGCGAGTAGTATTCGACTGGTCGTGTGATTCTAACATGGCTGCCCCTATGAGGGGACCCTCTCCATGTAGAATAAAAGAGCTTTTATAAGGTTACTGGAATGACTGAACTCTTCATCTCAGATGAGTAGTCATGATTTTATACAAATGTTTAAAAATTACCATTCATTTCTTTAGAAGTATAACTTTTTAAATGAGGAAAAAAATGACTGAGTGCCCCTTTTAAAGTGACAGTCCAAAGTGCTTCACATGTAAAAAATATAATAAAATAAAATACGACAACAGCAATAAAAAGCTAAAATGTATTTTTATTGCTGTTTTCATATATATATATATATATATATATATATATATATATATATATATATATATATATATATATATATATATATATTACACGTGAAGCATTTTGAACTGCAGTTTATGTATGAAAGGTGCTTTACAAAAAAATTATTATTATTGCTATTATTATTATTATTTATACATTGTTATCAGAATTATTATTATATGTGAAACCCATCTGTACGTGGTGATTACAGAGAGAAAAAAAATGTTTAGAGGTGAATGAAGCACTACTATCACATTGCAGCATCTGAACTGTCACTTTAACATAAAATATGAATACTCAATTAAACACAATTTAACCATGTAATTACTATTATTAATATCACCAGCATTATTATTAGCAGGAAAATGCTGAAAACTGAGAATTAGACTTTTGCAAAATCTCATCACACAATTTAGAAAAGCCTAAGAAAAATATTTTGATATTAATATGATATTAATGTAAACGCTTAAATAATATAAATATAATAATATTATATGTCTGCATGATTTTTACTCTATATCATATCATGTATGCACATATTTGAAACACATAGTAATCACATAATAATCTTTAGATAATAATAATCATAAAGCTATTAGCATTATAAACCAATATAAGATGTATCAACCTCAAATCAAATGCTGATGCTTTTATTTATGTATTTATTTATTTATTATTTTACCAATTTAGGTTTAATTATCGAATCTGTATTTTGAAAATTCATATTATGACATAATTAATTTAACCGGAAGTGACACTCACATCTCTGTCTCCTATCTCAAGGAGCGCTCGTCCCGTTATTCGCTTTTATTGCCAATAGCTAGAATAATTGTGTTTTCTAGAACAGGAAAAATCATCGTTTTGGCGCAATAGGCATTGCATGCCAAGCTATCGACATGTCGTATACATGATATACATGGAGATAACAGCTTTCTTGTCGGTGGGCGAAATTTGTCTCCATTATTAATAATCATCGGGAAGATTCTCACTGGTTTATCAAAACGCAAGTATGTCAGGAAAACATTTCAACGTCCACGAAGTGGGCTGTTGTATCAAATACTTCATATTCGGATTTAATATTATATTTTGGGTGAGTTATGCATTTTTGACATTATATGTATGCGTTATGTGAATTTATCACACAGCTGATCCATTAAATTCATTCTTCATTCTATTCGTTATGTCAGTATGGCTAGTATGGTTTGTTTACTGAAATTAACTCATATCTTATATTTTCTGTTAATGTCAATTTTGGGTTTGCATTGCAACCACGTCTGATTGTCTTGCACATTGGCGGTCACTTAAAACCTATTGAGCTCACTACCTAGACAGCAGTTTGGGTTGCATTAGCATGCTATTTAATGTGCCAAACGCGCTTATGATGCCTCAAAGATGCTGTCAGTGTTCGAAATGCTGTTCGAACTTTCGTGCCTATGATGCTCAAAAATGCTATGGAATGTTCAAACAGCTTTATGATTCCCAGATGTTTTGTTTAAATGTTGCAAACGCGCTTCTAAGGATCAGTAAATGTCATCAAATGTTCCAAATCATACCCCAAAAATGTGTCAAACATTACAAACGTGGCTATGATGCCCCAGTGCTGTTGCTCCAAACGTGTTTATGATGCTTTCTAACGTTCTAACTCAATACTGATGATGATCAATTACTTATGATGCCCAAAATGCAGTTTGTACATTCAAACATGCTTATGGTGATCAAAAATGCCAAAAGTTCCAAATGTGTCAATGATTCCCAAAAATGCTATAATTCCAAAAGTGTTTGTCATGATGCTCAAAAAGTGCCGTTGAACATTCCAACTTACTTACCATGCCCAAAATGCTGTTCGAACATTCAAACGCACTTATAATGGCCAAAATATGCAGATCAGACATTTCAAACTCGCTGATGATGCCTCAGAGACGCTTTCAGCATTCCAAATTTTGTTCAAACGTTGACACGCCTATGATGGCCAAAAATGCTATGGAACATCTTTATGATTACCAATAATCATAACGTTCCAAACGTTCTTATGATGATCAAACAATGTTACAAATTTGCTTTTGATGCCCAAAAATGTTGTCAAACATTCCAAACGTGTTTATTATGCCCAAAAGTGCTTTGGAATGTTTTAACGCACTTGTGATGTTTTGAAGTTTTAAACCTACTTATGATGCTTAAAATGCTGTTGAACGTTCCAAATGTGGATATGATGGCCAAAATGCTGTTGAACGTTCTAAACATACTTATTATAGCCAAATATGCTGATCGAACATTTCACACTGGTTTACGATGCCTCAAAGATGCTTTCAGCGTTCCAAATGCTGTTCGTGCAAAATTGTACAGCATGGAACT
Organism: Myxocyprinus asiaticus; assembly: GCF_019703515.2. NCBI lineage: Eukaryota > Metazoa > Chordata > Actinopteri > Cypriniformes > Catostomidae > Myxocyprinus > Myxocyprinus asiaticus. The sequence goes on along the minus strand of NC_059350.1, from coordinate 43,974,416 downwards.
TTCAGACAGCTTTATGATGACCAAAATTTAGTTTGAATGTTCCAAACCTGCTTATGATGATCAAAAAATGCTATCAAATGTTCCAAATGGCTTATGATGCTTAAAAATGTTGTCAGACATTCCAAATGTGTTTATAATGCCCAAAATGCTTTGGAACACTTTAATGATGCCCAAAATGCTGTTGACCATTCAAACTTACTTTTGATGCTGAAATGCGGTTGAACGTTCCAAAGGTGCTTATGATGGCAAAAATGCTGTTGAACGTTCCAAACGCGCTTATGATGGACAAATATGCTGATCAAACGTTTCCTACTGGCTTACAGTGCCTCAAAGATGCTTTCAGTTTGAACGTTCATGCGCCTATCATGGCCAAAATTCTACAGTATGGAATGTTCAGACAGCTTTATGATGATCAAAATTTAGTTTGAATGTTCCAAACCTGCTTATGACGATCAAAAAATGCTATCAAATGTTCCAAATGCACTAATCATGCTTAAAAACATTCCAAACGTGCTTATGATGCCCAAAAGTGCTTTCAGACGCACCAGTGATGGCCAAAAATGCCTTTGAACATTCAAACATCCTTACAATGGCCAGATATGCTGATCGAACGTTTCACACTAGCTCAAAAATGTTTTCAGCACTCCAAATGCTGTTTGAACATTTGTGTGCCTTTGATGACCAAAATTCAGTTTGAACTTTCTGAACGTGATTATGATGATGAAAAAATGCTATCAAATGTGCTTGTGATGCTTAAAAAAGTTGTCAAATATTCAATATGTGTTTCACGCTGTCGTTCCAAAGTGTTTGATGCCCAAAAGTGCTTTCAAACACACTAATGATGCCCAAAAATGCTGTTGAACATTCAAACTTGCTTATGATGCCCAAACTGCTGTTGAACGTTTCACAAGTGCTTATGATGCCCAAACATGCTGTCTAGACAACAACTCACTAGGTTTTGATACACAAACCATGTGACAGATGACTTTTGCCTTGTCTGTTTCAGAGGCCGGTTATAGTAATTCTTTCAAATGTAACCACAAATGAAATGTAGGTATTTTCAAAAGTGACTGATAGTGCTGATCTGATCTCTAACTGCCCTTCTCTCTTTTACACACACACACACACACACATACACACACACACACACACACCATTTAGCTGCTCGGGGTGGCTTTCCTGTCTGTGGCTCTGTGGGCCTGGAGTGAGAAGGTGCGTGAAGCTTTCTTCTCACAACGCAGTAAATATATTTATGAATGAATGAATGTATGTGTCAGGTGAGATCCTGGTCTCATTAAAATGAAATAGAGTTGCATTCATTCTCTCAGTTTTGTGCCTATTTGTCTTTCCATCAGGGAGTTCTCTCCAACATCTCCTCCATCACAGATCTGGGTGGGTTTGACCCAGTGTGGCTGTTTCTCGTGGTGGGTGGGGTGATGTTCGTGCTGGGCTTCGCCGGATGTATTGGGGCGTTGAGAGAAAACTCCTTCCTACTCAAGTTTGTAAGTTCTTTTTTATCTTTAAAAAAGGCTGAGTTTACACTGCAAGGCTTAATGCACAGATTTTTTGACCGTATCCGATTTTTTTGTCCTGCCCATTTACATTTACGGAACACAAGACTCATATCTGATATTTGTGTTTACTTTAATCTCCCGCCCAAACTCGAATGATTCCATTGCTGATCGCTTACACTTATGAGCGCCACGGTTTACCCTCAGGTTTTGAATGGCCTTGTGCTATTTCATATTTTCAAAACTAGGCAAAATTGCATGTGATTGCAATAAAATAGGCAAAAAAGGTGATAGCGACTTTTTACTGCTGCCATGGTAAGCACAGCTTTAAACAGATTTCAACATTGGTCAGACAAGAAGTGTGGCTAAAGCCCTATTTGGACGGGATTTGTTTTTCGGACATATGTCCGTAAAGTTATTAGTAGTGCGGATGTCTGTCATATTTACAGTCAATTCGCACAGGATAAGCGATGTATTTAAAAATCACAGAGATTGCTGTGTCTACAGCATTTACACACTGCTGTCACGTGTAACTGACCTATTAGAAAATGTATACTGTGCTGATTAATTATGTAGGAAATATTAAACATGAGTATATACTGTATCCGTGATTATTAGAAGAAATCGATTGGAATGTCTGGCTAAATACAACAGAATTTATGAAATTAACAAGCCTGTAATCTTGTATTACACTCTTGAATTAAAAATATGGACAATCCTTTCATATTATGTAATTTTATGTTCTGAAACGTGGGCTCAACACAATTTCCCACACTCGCTCTGCTCAAATCATAATCAAAAACTGCTCGTTTCTCTTTTACATAGGTAAATATTAAATATTTAAAGGGCTCAAGTGCTGGAAAATGCTGATTTACGGGCTTTTTATTAACATGTCAATTCGCACTGGATCAATATTACAAGGGGTGATTTTTACAGGCTGTTTTATTGTATATAAAACACACTGCAGTTTTAACCGGCACAGGAATGCGGAGAAGGGTATAGCGGCAGGCATAGCTCCAAAAAGGGGTGTGAGCTCCAAATCGACATTAAAGATATAGAGAGCCCCTAACCTAACCCTTTACCTAACCTTAACAGTGAGTGGATGTAACACCCCCTTTTGGAGTTGGCGCAACCCCCTTTTGGAATAACCTCGCCCCTTTTTGGAGTAACTCCACCCTCTTTTAAAGATACTGCCCCCATTTGAAGGTCTCCGGCCTGCAGCTATACCTACTTGGGAATGCATGGTCTAGAAAAAGTCTGGGAAAAATAATGACATGACCGATTCGCTCGGGATTCAAAATACTGAGGAGCTCAGGTAATTATTACATTACGCCACGTCACATGTAAAGCTAAACCGTACGAATAGGGCTAGAAGTCATGAGTGTTGGGACCAGGTCCACATGTTTGACGATAGGGAGTGGGTACAAAATTTCCGCCTCAACAAGAGAAGATTTGAGTTTTTGTGCGAGCGCCTACAGGCATGTCTGCTTCATAAGGACACACTGTTAAGAAAAGCCTAGGGGAATCGTATACTATATGTGTTCAGACGTAGGTCAGATATCCAGGTATCAGATATGTATCTGATTTAAAACCACATTTGGAAGTAACTCAGATCAGATGTGAAAAAATCCGATCACACGCAGATTTTTCTGTTTACACATTTGCAACAATATCTGATCTGTGTCAGATTTGACTAAAAAATCTGATTTTTTTGTGACAGTGTAAACACAGTTTCAAGCAGATCCACCCAGCTAGGGATGTGCCAGGGTGGTCGACAAATCGACTAGTCATGTAACAACATACTAGTCAATTAGTAGGGTCGACTACTCACATTGACATTTTTAGTGGTGGTGGTTTTAATGGGAGACTCAAATTAATTCAGAGACGCAATTTCTTAGAGAGCATTTTTGCGGCGTGATGATAGCTTGATGTACAAGAAGTTTCGTCTCTTTAATGCTTTAGGTTTAGTCTTTTTATGCACTGTTGTTACAGCAAAGCACTGCATCAGCAATACATTAAAAGACAATCACTGTCGGACACGAGATCCTCTGCTGTGAGTAATATTCACATTTTTGTGAGGTGCTGTGGAGAGATTGAAGTCTTTTGCTGATTCTGTCTGACACTGCTTAAATAAATAGTTGCAGGAAAAAAGGTTTAAACTTTTTGATGCTGTGAAGTAGATGTGTATCCGGAATATTGTCTTGTAGTTCTGCGCTTTTGAATGGGCAGCAAGGATCGCCCTTAAGCACTCCGGTTACATTGAAGCGTATAATTCTTTGTTCAGGATGGGCATAATGTATTTTGCACATCCCTACACCTAGCAATATAATAATTTCACTATTAAGATCTTTGTTTAGTCTTTGTACTTTGAACAATGTAGTATTATTTACTTACATTTTCACAAGGTTTGAATTATGCTTGCACATACAGGACCAGAAATGGCCACTGTGAGTGAATTGTGCTTGAAGTTATTACCAGTGTTACATATATTGAGTGTTTCAATTATCCCTGCTCTCCCCTATTACGAAAGGCCCGTTTCCTCTGTTGGGCCACAGAGACTTCTTAAAACATCTGGAAACACCAGATGAGCTGTGATGTCACTGTGGAAGTATTCATTGTGGTCACAGCAGCAAGTCAGTCAGTTACTGTACGTGTATTAGGAGTTTTGTGTGCCATTAGAAATAAACCTTCTCAAACAATGTTCACTTTGTTTTGAGAGAGGAAATTATGACTTCTCTAAAGAATGTAAATTTGTCTGTAAATGTGTCGAGAGGGATGCTGGCAGGGTTAAGAATTCTTTCTTATAAAAACATCAGCTTGGTTTAAGCCATTGTGGAAATAAAATACTTTCTTAACTCATTGGAAACCTTTAGGGTAGATATTATCAAGCATGAGTTGTCTAAACAAAACTCTGCTATCATTTTCAGTTTTCCGTCTTTCTTGGAATCATATTTTTCCTGGAGTTGACAGCAGGAGTCTTGGCGTTTGTCTTTAAAGACTGGATCAAGGACCAGCTCAAGTTCTTCATCAACAACAATATTAGAGCCTACAGAGATGACATTGACTTACAGAATCTCATTGACTTTACGCAAGATTATGTAAGAATACACACACTCACACATATCAGACCACAACCTGCTCTCCAAAACCACTCTCAAAGGGATAGTTCACTCAAAAATGAAAATTGTGTCATCATTTACCTATCCAGACTCAAGTTTTTTTCCTTTAATGGAACACAGAAGGTGGAAGAATGTAAATGCTACTCTTTCCCATACAATGTAAGCATGTAGTGACCTTGTTTGAATATGCATGGGTGTAAATGAGATTTGAGAGATTTTCAACTTGAATTTCATCTTCTGCCTGTTCCTCACAAAACACTTCAAAAGACTTAATATATTGTGTACAAGTCATATGGACTACTTTTATACTTTCATTGTATCTGAAAGAAGAGCATCAACAACATTCGTCCAATCTGGAATGACAAGAAGACAAGTAAATTATTACAGACTTTACATTTTTGGGTGAACTATTCCTTTCATATCTATATTCTCAGCCTGAAATTTGCTTGAATATGCATTGATTTGAAACTTTTGGTTGGTTCACTGTGTGTGCGGATACGTAATGCGAATACATAAACTGCATGTTTCTGCAGTGGGAGTGTTGTGGAGCATTTGGGCCTGAAGACTGGAATCTGAATATCTACTTTAACTGTACCGACACTAATCTGAGCAGAGAGAAATGTGGTGTTCCCTTTTCCTGTTGCACCAAGGACCCTGCTGTGAGTAATCACACCATATACATGCATGACATGCACAGACACACATCTCCCAGCCACCTCATCATCTTGAAAGTGTTATTGTCTGTTATCGGAAGACTTGATAACATAAACAGGAAGTGATGTAGATCCACCACAGACAGAGCACACCCAAATACATTTCAGTTTCAGTGGTTCTCAAAGGGTTTTGCTTCAGAACATAGATTTTACATTGGACATCAAGTCCAACAGTATTGTTTATCATACAAAAGTAAAGAAAAATTGCTTTTATAAGTTAGTAAAACTCAAACTTATTGTTGAAAAGTTTTGTGTCTAAATGTCTCTTGAATTTTGAGGGTTTCGTGCTCTCTGCAGTTAATAATTCAAAGCAAAAAAACATATTGACATGGTTGTATTTTCTTTTGCCTTTTATTCCTGAACCTGTCCACATTGGCATCTGCCTAATTTGTCTAGCTTCTGCTAAGTGAATTTGTGTCAAAATACGGAAGAGTTTGATTGAATGCACAGCTTTTGATGTCAATAACAAAAGATATGGGATTTCTCTTATTTTCTAACCTCCTGACTCCAAGCAGGTCATTTTCCATTCCACTTTTTTTTTTTATTTGTAACTAGTAGCCCATACATTTTTTTATTTTTTTTTAGAGCAAATAGTTTTCCTAAAAATGTATGTTCACATTTGTGGACAGAGGGACTAAGTTGTGAAATTTGAAATATACCAAAAATAGTAAGCCAGATTTTTAAAATTGTTTATTATGTTTCCAGGAGTGTTGGTTATTCATGTTTTTGATACGTTACAGAAATCAGAAGTTAGCAAAAATAAATCTGATTCGAAGTAATGGCCAGCATCATCCAATCACTGCCAACCATGTTAAAATATAACATTTATAATATACATTATAAATTATGAATCTATGTACTGATTACCATTGTCCCATGTCTGCCAAACATGTCGAGTTGTCAAAACATCATCTGCAACCTGAAACTGCTTTTGACCAGATGTTAGGAGTGAATGCACTTGGCTGCATAGGAAAGCTATTGGATGCTCCCTTGCTCTCTAATTAGGGAATGACTTAATCTCCAGTGTGCTGTCTGTCTGCACTGGTCTCAGAACAGTTTGAAATGCACCTTATTTTCACTCTAACTCCATACACAACCTCTGAAAGCAAAATTTTCCAGCTTTAGGATGCATCCATTGATTCTCAATGTGATAATGCACAGTGAATATAGGATGTTTTAAGGAAAATGAGCCTAGAGTCCACATATGTGGTCATTGTGTCTAACAGCGTGCCGTTTCACGGTAAATTGATGACATTTTTAAAATGGCATTTCGGATGACACTAGAGACTCTACTCTTTTAAGTCAAACAGGTTTTAATGTAAAAACTTAATGAGCTTTCATACCAGATGCAGTTATGTTGGCGTTTCTCCCAAAGACAAACTCAGCTGAGGTCAGCGCCATGTTGTTTTGTCACATGACTCTGTGTGTCGAAAGTTTAACCCTTTAATGACAGCCTAGAGTCTTGTGAACTAAGATCAGTCAGTTTAAATGAAATGAAATTATGTATAGCCTATAGCAAAGCCAAAACCTAATGTCCACGCATGTGGACAGGGAGTCTCAGGAGGTTAAAGGTTGATAAGCCTATTTATTTTGCTATAATATATACGACTATATGGTTTGTTGAATTTTTGTCATTTGAATTTAGAGTAGCGTTAGCTTTCCCTGCTGTCTGTGAACCTGTCAGAACAGACTTGCAATTCATTTTTGGGTTGTGAGTCATGTGACACACCAGTTGAGAACCATTGCTCTTTACCTTCTCCCCTCCCCCAAAAGAGTCAAATCCTACATTTTAAAACAGAATGTTTAGTTAAATTTTCCAAAGAACTAAATTCCAGCTTTCTCCCTGTTTCTTTTCCCAAAGGAGGACGTAATAAACACACAGTGTGGATATGACATTCGAGCGAAAAGTGTAAGTACATATAAAAACACAAGGTGCAACTAGAGTGTATACCTGGGGTAGTGCACATGGGAATATGCTTAAAGGGATATTTCACACAAAAATGAAAATTCTGTCAACATGGTCATATTCGTGTTGTTCCAAACCTGTATGACATTCTTTTTTCAGTGGAACACAAAAAAAGGATGTTAGGCTGAATGCTAACTTCAGTCACCATTCACTTTCATTGTATAGAGAAATAAAAAGTTGCAATAAAAGTAAATGGTGACTGAGGCTCATATTCTGCTTAACATCTTCTTTTGTGTTCCACTGAAGAAATAAATTTGTCAGGGTTTGAAACAACATAAGGGTGAGTAAATGTTGACAATTTTCATTTTTGGGTGAACTATCCCTTTAAAGGGAGACATTTAAGATAATTCACACTAGGGTATGTATACATTGGAGACTGGAAGGGCTTTCATGTGTGCTTTGCAGCTGAATCTTTCAGCTCTTTTTTGACCATTTCAAGCGTCTCTAGTTTACATTACTCACTACTGAAATATGCTCTTCTAAGCCTGTGGAAAAACTGCATATATTTCCCCCATTTTACTTCAGAAAGTTTCTATTAGCAGTAAAAATTATCAATTTTAATGTGTTTTTATGTTTAAAGGACACTGAACAGAAGTTGTTTATACACATAAAAGGATGTGTACCACAGTTTGAGAAATGGCTACAAGAGAATCTAACAGTAGTTGCCGGAATCTTCATAGGAATTGCACTTTTGCAGGTGAATAAACAACATCACTGAAGCACACGCCAATGCATTTATATGTGTGTGTCGGTCTATGTGTAGTGTTTGCCCCACTATACAAATATCAGTAAAAACTGAAGTAATTTATAGGGAATTTACAACGGAAAGGATTTTTGAAAAGTTAGTCAACATGAAAATACCTTCAAAAGACCATAAAGCCATAACACTTTATTGATTTACAAATTCTACACTGAATTTTATATCTCTACAATATTTTTATTTCATAAAACCCCACATTTTTATAAAACCCAAATTCATTATTTTAATGTTAAATTGTTTATATGTTTGGCATTGGGGAAAAAAAAATTAAATATGTGGTTAGAATAAGTAGTCTTTTCAGTCCCTGCATTTTAACAAAAAGGAATTGTTTATTTAAAAATAAAAATTCTGTAATCATTTATTTAACCTCATCTTGTTCCAATCCTTTAACATTTTTGTCTTTTTACCAATTCTTAAAGGGATAGTTCTCTCATTATTTACTCACCCTCAAACCATCCCAGATGTGTACGACTTTCTTTCTTCTCCTGAACAAATGAAGATTTTTAGAAAAATATTTCAGCTCTGTAGGTCCATACAATTCAAGTGAATGGGTACCAGATTTTTGAAGCTCCAAAAGCACACAACGCAGTATAAAAGTAATCCATATGACTCCAGTGGTTAAATCTATATCTTCAGAAGTGATATGATAGGTGTGGGTGAGAAACAGATCAATATTTAAGTCCTTTTTACTATCAATCTCCTCTTTTACTTTCACATTCTGCTTCTTTTGTTTTTGGCGATTTTCATTCTTCATGCATATTGCCACCTACTGGGCAGGTAGGAGAATTTATTGACTTTTTTCTGTTTCTCACCCACACCTATCATATCACTACTGAAGATATAGATTCAGAGATATAGATATATACTAGTCTCATGAATTGCTTTTATGCTGCCTTTTATGTGCTTTTTGGAGCTTCACAATTTTGGTACCCATGCACTTGCATTGTATGGACCTACAGAGCTGAAATATACTTCTAAAAATCATTGTTTGTGTTCTGCAGAAGAAAGAAAGTCATACACATCTGGGATGGCATGAGGGTGAGTAAATGATGAGGGAATTTTCATTTTTGGGTGAACTTTTCCTTTAAAGATTTGAATACTTTTGGAAGACTAACTTTAATTTATGTCCAGGAAGTCACCCATTAGTATTAAAGATTGTGCCATGTTATGCATGATAATGTGTAACTCAATGTGTCTTTGTAGCCCTCTGTGACAAATACATGAACTTTTCTTTGGTTCTAGATATTTGGGATCTGTCTAGCTCAGAATCTCCTGAGTGACATTGAGGCGGTCAGAGAGAGCTGGTAAGAAACATTCATACAGCAAGAGCATTGCACTGAGTCACCACACCCTAATGTGAGGATGAGAACCACTAAAAAAAAATGAAGGTTTAAAGATATAACAATGAAACTATCTGATGCAGTGTGAGAAAGCTGTGAGCTCTTCTTTACAGTTAATTTAGAAAGTATTCAGACCCCTTCATTTTTTTCACATTTTGTTATGTTGCAGCCTTATGCTAAAATGCTTTAAATTATTATTTTTTTCACATCAATCTACACTCCATACCCAATAATGACAAGTCAAAACCAGATTTTTGATAACTTTGCAAATTTATTAAAAAGAAAAAACTGAAATATCACATAAGTATTCAGACCCTTTTCTAAGATACTTGAAATTTAGCTCAGGTGCATCCCATTTCTCTGGATCATCTTTGAGATGTTTCTACACTTTGATTGGAGACCGACTGTGGCAAATTCAATTGATTGGACATGATTTGGAAAGGCACACACCCGTCTATATAAGGTCTCACAGCTGAAAATACATATCAGAGCAAAAACCAAACCATGAGGTCAAAGGAACTGCCTGCAGAGCTCAGAGACAGGACTGTGTCTAGGCACAGATCTGGGGAAGGCTACAAAAAATGTTGGCTGCATTAAAGGTTCCCAAGAGCACACTGGCCTCTATAATTCTTAAATGGAAGTAGTTTGGAATAACAGGACTCTTCCTAGAGCTGGCCGCCCAGCCAAACTGAGAAATCGGGGGAGAAGGGCCTTGGTAGACAGGTGACCAAGATGGTTGAGATCCAGAGATCATGTGTCGAGATGGAAGAAACTTGCAGAAGGACAGCCATCACTGCAACACTCCACCGATCTGGGCTTTATGGCAGAGTAGCCAGACGGAAGCCTCTCCTCAGTGCAAGACACATAAAAAAGCCCCTAAAGGATTCTCAGACTGTGAGAAACAAGATTCTCTGGTCTGATGAAACGAAGATTGAACTGTTTGGCCTCAATTCCAATTGTCATGTCTGGAGGAAACCAGGCACTGCTCATTACCTGCGCAATACCATCCCAACAGTGAAGCATGGCGGTGGTAGCATCATGCTGTGAAGGTGTTTTTCAGTGGCAGGGACTGGAGGACAGGTCAGGGTTGAAGGAAAGCTGAATGCAGCAAAATACAGAGATATCCTTAATGAAACCCTGGCCCAGAGCACTCAGGACCTCAGACTGGACCAAAGGTTCACCTTCCAACAGGACAATGACCCTAAGCACACAGCCAAGACAACGCAAGAGTGGGTTAGGGACAACTCTGTGAATGTCCTTGAGTGGCCCAGCCAGAGCCCGGACTTGAACCCAATTGAACATCTCTGGAGAGACATGAAAATGGCTGTTCACCGACGGTCCCCATCCAACCTTACAGAGCTTAAGAGGATCTGCAGAGAAGAATTGCAGAAAATCCCCAAATCCAGGTGTGCACAGCTTGTCGCATAATACCAAAAAAGATCTGAGGCTGTAATCGCTGCCAAAGGTGCTTCAACTAAGTACTGAGTTAAGGGCGTTAATACTTATGTCAATGTGATATTTCAGTTTTTTTCTTTTTTATAAATTTGCAAAGTTATCAAAAATCTAGTTTTTGCTTTGTCATTATGGGGTATGTAGTGTAGACTGATGTGAAAAAAAGAATAATTTAAAGCATTTTAGCATAAGGCTGCAACATAACAAAATGTGAAAAAAATGAAGGGGTCTGAATACTTTCGGAATGCACTGTATACAAAAGAAGGGTTTTGTTACAGAAATATACAGATTAAATTTGCCCTTTGTTGTCTAAAGATGACTCCAGTTTGTAGGGTCATTAGGCTATTTATTGAATCCGTCACTTATTGTTCACTTATTTAAATCATGGTAACACTTTACATTAAATTTCAATATGTTAAAATTAGTTATTAATGTACGGAGCTCCTTGGAGGACATGGTGGGAATTTTTTTCTAAAATAGTTTTGCACTACCTAATAGTTTAAAATAGTTTGCGTTCACTCGCAATAAGTTTTGCATTCCGTCGCAATAGTTTTGCCTTCTTTCGCAATAAATTTACCATGGTTTTACTACAGTAGCCATATTTTAACCATGCTATTTGTTTTGAAACTATAGTGATAATATAGGAAAACTATGGTAATAAATTTTTATTTTTTTTTTATGGTTATTATGGTTCACTGTAGTAAAACCATGGCTTTGCTCTATGTAACCATGACAGTTCCATGTTTTTTGTTTGTTTTTTGTTTTTTTGGAAGAAACCATGGTTTTACTATTTGTATATTGTGGGCTGTAGTAACCATAGTTTTGGCAGAAATTATAGGTTTACAATGGTAGTATTGTAATAACCATGACTGTAGTTAGCTAACCATGGTTTTATTTTTTATTTCTTTTGCAGAAACCATGGTTTTAATACAATATACTGTATCCATATAGGAACCATGGTTTTAATATGGTTAACCATGGTTAAACTTGTGGTTACTATGGTTTTACCATGGTATTTGTAATAAAACCATAATAACCGCAATATTATGAATTTTATTACCATAGTTTTCGTTTTCCTGTATTATTACTATGGTTTTACTATGAATATCAAGGTTCAAATATGGTTACTGTAGTAAAACCATGGTAAATTTATTGCGAGGGTATGCAAAAATATTGCGAGGGCACGCAAAACTTATTGCGAGGGAATGCAAAACTATTTCAGAAAAAATAAATCCCGCCCTGTCCTCTAAGGGTCTCTGTATTAATGCATTACATGTTAAAAACTATAAATAGACAATATTTTTACAACATTTTTATGGTTAATTAACATACTATTATTCATTGTAAGTTCGTGTTAGTTAAAAATGCATTAGCTAATGTTAATGTATACAACTTTAATGTTACAAATGTATTAGTATATGTAGAAATTAACATCAACCAAGATTAATAAATGCCGTAAAAGTATTGTTTATTGTTAGCTCAACTCTTTACAATAAGGTAGTGTTGGTTAACATTAGTTAACGCAAAGTTTAAGTTACCAAAATCACGTATTGTTTTTGAATTTCTAATTCCAAATTCCAATTAATTGAAATTAGAATACATTTTGTTACTGTAAAATATTTATGCTGTCTGCCATCGTCAATCAGATGGCCAGAGTTTCAGTTCATAGTATGGGGACAAGGAGAGTCCACTGGAAAAAGACCATCAGTTTAATTGTTGAGATGTGGCATCTTGCTAACATTTGTATCTTTTTCCATCCTCCAGTTTATTCACCTGAAATGCTTGAGCCATTCCGCAGACAGAGCCTTCATCTTTCTGTCTCTCAGCAACAGAATTGGCACATTGTCATCACAGTAACTTAGCAGCCAGCGAGGGAGTCCATTCACATACTTCTTTTATTACAATGTACAGTGACATCCTATTGATTCCATGATAGTGGTGTCCAACGTTAGATTTGTATTATTTTGAATTCACCTCTAATCCTCTGATCCAAACATCAGACACAAATTAATTTAAATAGTATTAACATGCTGACTCAACACGCAATTTCTAAAGAGTACCCATAATGTTACAATAAACAAATAAGGGTGCATTCTTTCATTGCATCTGCACTATTTTTAAATTGTTTGTCTATGTAAAAGTACACTTTAAATGTTGCATTTTTAAGACGCTGTGTCAAGTTAAAAATAGTTAAACTTGTAAAAGTAAAAGCATGTCTGGAGAACCTGTAATCAGTTTATTTCATTGCACATGATGTGTGTTTGCCCCTTAACACATTTCTGCCTAATTGCAGTTGATGCAGAAGATGCAGTGGTGTTAAAGGTGCTATCAGTCATGAGTTTCCATGTTTGTAGGCAAATACAAACACACTCACTCAGTATTTAAAGGTCATTGTATACCCAAACAGAATCTGCAACAAAAAAAAAATTCACATTTTTTGCACTGATTGTGTCGGTAAATCAGTAGAATTATTTTAAATGAATTCAAATATGGTCAAATGTGTTAAAAAATGTTGAGATTACTATACTTATATTGGTGGCTAAAAGCATTGTTCAGTTATCCATAGTATTTAATAAACAAACAAGCAAGGGTCAGGATTGTTCTAATTTTGTGAATGACAAGCGTTCATATTCTACAGAGCTTTTAGTAGAATTTTGTGGGTGCCGATTCAGTGCAGGCGTAGTTTTTAGTGAGACACACTAAATTGTGCAAAGTAAAGAGTTACTGTACGTCTCCTGAACACTATATGAGTGTTTAGCTCTCATGATGACGTGAAATGTACATAATTCATTGAGACTATATGTTTATTTTGTTCACATTGTCACATTGTGTATATTGCCTGTTAAATTGATTTTATAAAAACAGTTGCTTTTGAAACTAAGGGAAAATGCATTGCATGCATATTCGAATAACACCTACATTTTCCCAGTGTGAAAATATTTTTGTGAGTGGTTGTTTATCTGTACTGGGTTTTGAAATTATAGACACTGTGTAAGTAATGGTGTCACTAGAATGTTTAAAAAAAATTAGCACTTAGGTTTGATGGCTTTGATTTAAACTGGTGAGGTAAACCCAGAACAAAACCCACTAATGTGAGTATATGGGTGAATTTCTCAAAGTCTGTCAAGAACATGACACATTTCACTTCAAAATCAAAAGACAAAATAAGAAATTCTGTTTTGCATAAAGAAAAATAAAGCATATTATGGTGCCATTTACACTTTTTGCATTGTGACATAATTTTCATGACATTACTGTAAGATCATTACATTACAGTAATTCTAAAAACAATTTGTGATGAATCGGGCTAATCAGCTGGGAGGGGGATAAAGACGAGCCAGAGGCGCCAGTTCAAGAGAGAGAGTGAGACGCACGCATTCGTGCTGCATGTATGTCTGTTCGTTTATGTTTTATGTTGTTCATAAATTTTACGTTACTGTTCAGCCGGTTCCTGCCTCCTCCTTGCCCGTCCTTATACTGTTACACAACTATATATTATTTATTAAGTATTTACTTACACATCATGGTTGTATTGATTGTACTGTGTCCTTAATTTAAACTGACTTTAATTAAAAAATAATAATTGTGTCTACACAAGATGATTTGCATTACACTATTGAGAATCTACCACTGAGAATGACCATTGGGAATAATGAGAATTACAAACAAACTCAGAAGTAAAACACCTTGACGCATTACCTTAATGAGAATGAAAGGAATATTCTGGGTTTAATACAAGTTAAGCTCAATCGACAGCATTTCTGGAGTAATGTTGATTAACACAAAAAACTGTTTCGACTGGGTTACAGTGAGGAACTTGCAATGGAAGTGAATGTGGCCAAATTTTGGAGGGTTTAAAAGCAGAAATATGAAGCTTAGTGTATAATTTTATAAAAGCACATACATTAATTCTTCTGTTAAAACTCATGTATTATTTGTGCTGTATATACATATATACAACGCTGTAGGTCTACACCAACACCATTCTTTGTAATCTAGCCTGAATTTCAGCCCATTGTCTGCAGGTCCTGTTCTTGATCAAATGGTCTGGAACTGATACTTAAAAATCTGCATATTAAAAAAAAAAAAAAAGATATAAAAGATAGTAAAAACAAGATATCATGCTGTAAAAATGGCATTTAGTGATTGTTATATTCTGGTTAGTATGATGTAATTATCTTGTTATTACCAGAAATGAGTTATTCTTAGAAAATGTGATGTTTACAGACATATAATAATAGATTTAACACAATATCTCTTAATAGCAACTGAAGGAAAATGTATATGTTCTGCACGTGGCGGCAATGCACCGCTGTACTTATAAAGAGAACTGTTATTGTGGATTTGTTTATGATTTTGAGCTGGCTCTGCATGTTGATACTTGGGAACCCCTTTTTGTCATTGTTGTATTTCGAGAGACGTTTATGTTGAAATGATGTAGGACTCTTAGTTTGTAATTTTTGTATTTTCCTTGTCATGTCTATGTTCCTGATTTCCTCCCTGATTGTTTCCAGCTGTCTCTAGTTTACTCATTAGTCTTCGTGTGTGTGTGCGCGCGCGCGCGTGTGCGTGTGCGTATGTGTGTGTGTGTGTGTGTGTATTGATAGCACTCATTTTTACCATATCTCTGTGTCATTTTAAGTATTCATTTTTCATTTTCTAATTTAACCAATGTAATAAACACAACATAATTTCGCAAGATGGTGGTATTGGAAATAATAACATTTTATATGTTTTTGTATGTGTGGTAAGCCTGTGTCAACGCCTATGACTCTTTTCTAGTTCCTTATTTATTCACTTTTCAGTAACAAACATATAACGTGATGACATTTCATCGATTGTTTCTAATATAAAAGCATCGCCAACCTATAAAAGCTCCTGTGTGCCTTGTAATTTTTTTTATTTTTTATTTTTTATTTTTATTTTTTCAAAATGTTGAATTTATTTATGTTATATTTATTCATCACTTATTATTATTAAAGGAATATTCCGGGTTCAATACAATTAAGCTCTATTGACAGCATTCGTGGTATAATGGTGATTACCACCAAAAATATTTTTTTAAACCCTCCTTTTCATTAAAACTAACTAACTAACTAAATAAATAAATAAAGCAAAAATCGAAGTTCCATTGAGGCACTTAAAATGGAAGTGAATGGGGCCAATATTTACAGGGTTTAATGGCAGAAATGTGACGCTTATAATTTTATAAAAGCACTTACATTAATTCTTCTATAAAACTGATGTATTTTAGCTGTAAAGCTGTTTAAATCGCCGTTTTACAGTCGTTTTAGGGTTTGTTGACATTATCATCATAGCAACGAAGTTGTAAAATTGGCTATAACTTTAAACAGAAACGGTTAGTAAGTGATTTTATCACACTATAATCATGTTAACGTGCAGTCTTGTGACTAGTGAGTAGGTCTATTTTAATGTTTACGAACTGGCCCCATTCACTTCCATTGTAAGTGTCTCACTATAACCTAGATGTTTGCTGTTTTTAAAGAAAAGGAGGGCAGTACTGATTACCACAAAATTATTTTTTGTGGTAGTCAACATTATGCCACAAATGCTGTTGATTGAGCTTAACTTGTATTGAACCAGGAATATTCCTTTAACAACAAATATATAATCTAATGAAATGGTAGCCTATATAATGTCTCTAATATAAAGTTATTGTTAAAATACTTCATAAAATTACATAAACGGACAGTGTTAAAATGAAAGAGTTGCATATTCAATAAATACCTTTTTAATTCATCATAACAATAATAATAAAATCTGATAAAATTTTATTTGTTGTCTCTACATCGGCATTTACCTATGAAATATATCTTATGCAATGTTAAATGTTTTTTAAAGATGTCCAATTTAAAATTGTACTTTTTAAAGCTAAAATAGTTCCCAAAATTGTAACTGGACAAAAAAACAAACAAACAAACAAACAAACAAACAAAAAAAAACTTAATGATCAAGAACTGTTGCTACACGTTGTCTCATAGCAGCTTGGAGAACACTTATTCATTCATCCTGAGGTTTTAAATGTGGACATTAGATGGCGCTAAAGGTTATGCGAGATGTTACTCAAGGCTAGGTGTCGAACAAAGTGGCCTCTAATGATATGTTGATTGATATTGTGAATATTAATTCAGATAAGGCTGAACAAAATATCGACATAATTTGTTCCTTGCTTTATAAAAACTCTCATGATTCAGTTATGAGAAAGTAAGTGATTTTTGTAACACACGTGACATATGCTTACAGATTAACCTTTGTCTGAGTCTTCATGTGCCTGTGGTAAAATAGACTGCATGAATTGCAGGCTAAAAATCATTGTCTGCTCATTTCCACTTCACCTATGTTTTTCTCAAGAGGTAAAATTTTAATTGATATCCACTAACAAACTTGTATAGTGTAAATATGAAACATTAAACATTGTAACATTATTACAGTATCACACAGACACACACATAAACACACAGCTATCTTAACTACATTTCATGGGTGTGTCCATCTTGAGACCTGTAGGGAATGAAACCGTGATGTCTGAATCACCTTAAGTGCACTTTCTTATAAAACCCCCTTCTTCCTTTTGGAAGCAACATGGGTAATCTGAGCAGATTAGGATCAGATGTGTTTTCTTAATCTCACCACGATTAAAATAGGATTAGATCTCATCTCCTGGACTCAGTATCACAGTAACTGCTCTCTCTCTCTCTCTTTCTCTCTCTCTCTCTCTCTCTCTCCATGCACACTATCTCACACTCTCTCTATCCTATGGACCCAAAGGTACAGCATCAGGGGTCACTGTGTTTTGATCTCTCATAATCATCAGCATCAGGGGGTCACTGTCCAAGCAATAATATGACATAAATAATGCTGTCAAATTAAACACACTGTACATATGCACAAGCTGCACAGGCATAGCCTTTAAGTGTGGGCTTGTAATTAAAGTTATACCACATAGATCATGTTTTAGGCTTAGGGTTAGTAACTTACCTAACACTGATGGCTAAGAATGATAATACATGTAATTTTACTCTAAAAAGCAAAAAAAAAAAAAAAAAAAATTTAAAAAAAAATTTAAAAAAAAATTAAAAGGATAAGTTAACTTAATGGTGGAAATTTCTATTTTATTAGTGAGAGGATGCATATATAAAAGTATGATTCACCTTTTAATTAATGTAGAAAGGGGCATTTCCAGAAGACTTTGCATGAGCCATTTGTTGATGACCTAAATTATTTTAAATAGTAAATGATATATTTAAATTTTATATGAGAATATTAGTTATGTGAATTGGTGTGTGTGTTTGATGGTTTTTCATTTTTGTGTGGATAACACTATGCACTATAATATATAATTATGTTCATGTTTATTGGAAAGGAATTGCCTTCTGTTGTACCACCTGTAAATATGGTGGTTAAACCAGTACATTAAAAAGCATCAAGCAAATATTTGTTGTTTGAGTTTGTATATTGTATTTTGTGCTTTCTATTTGTATCTTGTACGTATATTGTATTTAATATAACAGTTAGTTCTCAGTTGGTTGACAGTTAGTCATTACTCTAATTTGATGACCAAGTGGCGTTCCAAAAGTGCTGATATTTAGAATAATAGCACTGTTTGTATCACTCTGATTGTCTGTATTTGATTTGCTGGATTCTTTTGGATCTATTTTCATTGACTGAGAAAAAACTGTACAGAGTAAATGACCCAATTCTGTCTGAAATGTAAGTTATTTTGTATTTATATAGCAGATCTGTTGTATTACAGCAATATTACATAACCAACAATGCTGTTGTACTGAATATCAGAAATGCTGTGACCTGTGGCACTTGGTTTTCAGCCTTGTTGCTACTTGAATCAAAGTTTTGCTGATACACAGTACAACAACCATTGGCGCAGCATTTGTTTTTGTATATAAGTATATTTTTATCAACGCTAAATATAATTGAGTATGAGATAACCCTGCAATTGCGTGACTGTGAGTCTGTCATAATCAGACAAAAACTGAAGTCCCCCCTCCATTGTACGAGTTAGTATCACCCAACTAGTGTCATGCAATCCCCCTCTAGCGTAGATGGCCTACCTGTTACTTTTCTCAGCACTGGCTAGGATAGGCCAATCACAATCGTTTATTATTACTGGATGAAGATTTTTTTAAATGCTTTTATAGATAATGCAGATAATCTTAAACTAAAAACTACTGATTTTAAATGACACTGCATGCAAGCCACTAGGTATCAGTGTAAGTCCAAGATGACACAAAGACAAAAGTTACTGATTGCACCTTTAAATGCGGATGCATGGAAGATTCCGTTTTCAGAGCGTCAAGCGCCCCCTGCAGGAATGAAATTTTGTGTCTCACAAGACACAGTCAGTTGCTGACAACATGTGCAGTTTTGGTTTGTAAGTCTGTAACCCACACAAATTTTTCATTTGAATTTAGAAAACATGAAATATATCACGAGTCATATGTGGTGACAGTATAGATGTTAAAAGCATCCATAGAAATGAGCAGTTTTTTTTTTCTTTTCAGTGTGAGGAAAGCAGACAGGCATTTCAGATGAGCAGATAAGAATTGTAATTTTCTGAAAGGGTTAATGTTTTTCTGAATGATTGATATGATAGACAGTATATAAATATTTAAGAGTAAGCATTGAATATAATTTTCTATTTATCTATGCTTTAATTTGAACAGTTCAACCAATCCATAATACCTGAACCAACCTCTGGCAACCACAGATGTTATAAATATATACAAAATAAAAAATAAAAATACAGTGTAGGACGAATCTCCAAAATCACAGGAGAATCTTTCACCCTGCAGAACAAAGTTAGCCTCAGGTCAGATATGTTTTCACACTCTACTAAATTTTCCATACAACCACAATGTCCAGAGTCCTGGCCCATTTCCTGGAAGATTGTGTGGTTGATTGGAGGTGGAATTAGTCAATAGTTAAGCTGAAATGTCCTCTAGGCAGGGCAGGGCAGGGTCAGGTTCAGCTGCATCCAGCATGCTGCGCTCATATGCTATTTAAAGCCCAGTGAAAGCTTTTGCCTTACAGGCTTAATCAGCTCTTTACAAAGATGCATTAATCTATGGCTTCAATCTATGGCGCTGGACAGCAGCTAGACGTCCAGCGAGAGAGAGGGAGTTACCACTGCCTCAGGACCCTGTGGTATAGGTGTATCTCGTCCTTGCGTGAGGGGACACGGCTCTCTGACATGCAATTTTCTCTGCGACCAGGCCCCTGAGAGAGGCAATGAGAGACACATTGGGAGGGGAGGGGTGTGGAGATTGCATAATACTCACCATGGCTTAAGAGACTTTGTGGCTAAGGGTAATCTTGAACCTGCAACAGAGATGGCCACTAAAGGGTGAGATCACAGCTAAAGATACGTTTTTTTGGAATAGTGAGTAATGCTGGAACACAGTCACACACAGAAAGGTTGATTTCATTGTGTTAGAAATTCCCCTAAAAAACTGATAAGCTTATGAAATATATAGGTATGGCAAATATTGAAAGGTTTTCATCCATTATCAGCAAATCAATGGGTCGATAGACAATTTAACAAAATGCTTATTTCATATACACTCTATACTCAATGTAAAACTGTTTTAAGTATAATTTTGCTAGTTCTTTTATCAATTTGATGAAATATTAGTACTATTTCTCACAGCGCAGGACCATTTAAAATGAACAAATAAAGGCAAAAGGTGATAAAAATGGTGAAAATGGGACGGACCTAAGACATACACTTTGCCTTATTCATATAAAAATGTCACCTGAAATATTGATGTTGATTTAAAAAAGTCCATGTACATGTTATGTGTCAACTACCGGTATTATTTACAGCGTGGCAGGTGGCAGGTTGTGCCCGACTTGACAAGGACAGAGCAAAGGGGTAAGGGATGGGACAAGGTAGGAGAGAGTGAAAGTAGAGGGCAGTGAGTGAGATAGAGAGAGAGAGAGGGGGCGGGGGGGGGGGTGATGGTTTAGAGGAGAGATCAGACCTCCCCTTTAACCTGTGGAAGCAGCAGCAGTATTCTTGGTACATGAAAGTGAAACAGCAAGTGGTTGGTGTCCATCAGTCTGTGGGTTCTTCTGGAAGATTCCCCATACAGAGTAAACTATCAGATGCTAAGGTAAATTAATTTATTCAATAGTGTAATTTCAGTTTTTTTTATTTTTTATTTTATTTTTATTTGTTGCTGTCTTTTTCCTGTTATTTTATCTACATGAAAAGTAAGTAAGTCTATAAAGTCAATTTCAGGGGAAATATAAATATAAATAAATAAGGTGATTCTGTTTCATTTAAAACGATGAAACACATTTTTGTTGTATCAATATGTCGTTAAATCAGCGTGAACGATGCAAACGGTATTCATTGACAAGTGTATTCAACAAGTTACTGATGTCCTATAATGCTGCTATCATCAGTCATGCTGGTATGTTCATACGTGCTAAAGAGATTTTAGTGTTTGTGTAATAAATGTGCTGATATATACTGTGAGTCAGGGTAAGAGTAAAGACTGTGTAAATCAGGATAACACTGGCCTATTGATCCGATTAAATCTTTAACTTGACAGATGGACTGCCAGGCAGTTCGCAAACGTACTTTTTAGAGATATTAAAGAGCAATTTTGGCTTTTTTTAAGCTTACAAATATTCGAGGGTAGTTTTGCTTCACAGTCTATGCATTACGTCAAAAAACGTTTAGCTTTTCGTGCAGTTTAATCGTTTTTCAAAATAACAACAATTTACAGTTTTAATCCATGTTCTCAAATTAATATAATTTTTCTAATATTTTAAATGTAATTAATTACTTTTAGGCATGTTTTAATACGCTAACATATTATAAAACTAATAGTCTCGAGTCTCTGGGCTGCATTCTGATTGGATGAGCCGCGTTCGCACACCTGTGATCTGTGAACGCACATCGCATGCGCCAAATTGCTGCATTGCTCTGCAGTTTACATTTACTAGCCTAATACATGTAGGCTAATGATACATTTAATTTTTTGTTAATTAGTGAGCATAGGCTTTTGCCTCCATTTAATATATTCTTTCTGAATTAAATAAATGTTGGTGTATTTATAGAAAGCTGCACCATTTTAAGAGAACACGGGCTTCTGCCAGATTACATTGTGTGCCTGCGAGTTATTTATTGGTTTAGACGCTAAACATGAGCTCCTGTCCTCCTGTAACCTACACATGCCAGATTACAGCGAATGTGGCTCTTCTTAGCGCTTCGTCCTGTGATTAGACCATTTTTGGAAGCAGTTCTAATTAGCTTATTCACAGTAGCGCCATCTTTGATTTTTACGGGAATGAAAATGAGGCTGTGAGAGATAGACTCACCATGTCTTTAATGACATGCACGGTGTAAAAGCTATCAAAAAGCTCCTAGATCTCATCAGATTTTCGACAACAGGAGTTTTTTGTCTACTGAATGTTCTTGAAAATATATTTTTCAAGGTTTTGTCCACGGAACGATCCAAAAACACTTTAAACTGCAGCACAGCCCACTGAAGAGACCCTATGTCTGCCACTCACAGTCATGTTGCCAAAGATGGTGCTGCTCTGGTCTATGGACTACTTGCCCAACTGCTTCTGTGTTCTACTCAGACGTTTTAGGTTACTGCGTTCAGCACACCTATATGAGGTTTATTCATGGGAAGGCAGATTACTTTTTAGGGCTATCTATCATTTGATTAAAACAATAAATAATGTTTTTAGCGTGACTGAACTCAAATTGATAATTTGCTGATATTTGCCTCTAAATTACCTTTTTCCTTTCCAAATGTAGCTACACTCAGCTGCTGAATAATAAATCAAACATATAACCTGCAGCAGCCTGGCCATCTTGTTAACGTGTTTCATTCATTGATGATAGCATACCTGTTGAGCTTCAAGGATAAATTCCACAATAGAATGATTGCAAATGACTTTACTTTGGTTAAATGTCCCAGATGGATTGATTTATAAATACCTTGACCAGGCTTTAAAAATCACTGAGAACAGAATGAAGCAGTTTTAATGTCAAATTGAATAAGCACATTAACTGTGCTAAAATATATAATGGCACTACACATATTTAATCAGTTTCAAACGTCATAGCTCATTATCTTTTGTAGTTATACTACTTATGCATTTACATTTCAACATATGTTGATATACAGTACTTATCAATGAAACTATGACACAAATGGAGATTGAAACATATATTTAATAAAAAACAATGGGATGCATGCATTCGTCAGGTCTCTCTCTCTCCTCCCTTACACATGGAGCATTGCAGTATTTTAAGCTTGTAGTTGTTTCAATCAAAGTACGCTAGTGTTGAAACCCTTTACTAGTCTCCTTCAAACTTCTGTCATTTGCGGTTTTAGCTGATCTGTGGTTAAATATCTGCTACAGACAAGGGCATTTGTAATCAAAACAAACAAGTACAACCCCCCAGTATTTATACCATGATCAATGGAAACATGTAAATGCTTCACGCTGCAACCCCCAATGTTCAAGCCAAATCTACCCCATTAGCTACAGACCTCCGTGTGATGAGAAACAGTGAAATGCGCTTGGAGTGTATACCAGTCATTGCTTTCTCAGATCGGTTTGGGCTGAATTAAAGCTCAGAAAACTGCTTCCACTGTATTTTGAAGACGCTGTATAACTGTCTATCTACAGTAACAGGTACAGCGTAATGAAAAATGTGTCTTCTTTCTGATTTGTTATCAAATATTAGATAGGCCTACTAGACTATATACAGTTGAGTTCTCAAGAGTGTTTGGAAGGTGATTTTAAAGTACAGACATTGTCAGAGACAGGAGAAGAAATATTCTGAACATTATTGTGCACTGTAAAAAAAATTGTGAGGTAACCTGTGCTAACATGGTTACATCTGATTTAGCTGGTTGTATTCAAGTCAAATATAGCCTATTATTTAATCTGAATGAATTCATCTACATTACTTACACTACCAAAATTATTTTTTAAGGGTTGAATGAGCTAAAAATAATGTTTTCAATAGGGATGCACCTATATGAAAAAATTGTCCGATATCGATTTTAACCAAAAACTATAGTCCGATACCGATATTCTGCCACTTAAAGTTAGGAATGCTTACAAAATGTATAAAGAGGTACAAAAGCTTTTTTACTGTTCTAACAATAAATAATTTCCATATATTTTCCAATATATATAATTTCCAATATTTCAAAAGTCAAAGTATGCTGGCTTCAAAGTGGTTTTGATGGTTTCCCTCCATCAAGTAGCCTATAGGTAAGTGCCGCTTTCACAACTGTCACATCCGTTTATGGAATTTTTTCTGCATTAGCATGAGAACTAAAAAGAATAAAAATAAAATATTAAATGTTCATAGGAGTGTCAACCCTTCTACATATTGTGGCTATTATTATCTTTGGATTGTACATTTGAATTCACAGAGTTTTTACAAAGTGTGTTAATAATTAATTATTAATCAACCATCGGTTTTTCATATCTGTGTTTTAATGCTTATTACCGGTATGCCGATGGTTTATATTTGGTCAATAATTGGCCGAATAAGTATCGGCAGCCGATACATTGGTGCATCCCTAGTTTTCACTTTCTACGGCGTGGAAAGCAACTAGTCATATTCGTATAATATTTTAAAGTACTGTATGAAACTGGGGGAAGATACCATTTTTGTCACCATTAGTATTATTTAAACTATTAGGAGTTTACAGAGGATAAGGAAATGAAGTGAGAAAAGATTAAGGAAGGCTCCTATGTTGCTTTGTTAAAATGGTCAGATCCAGGTGTCACACGGATTAGAACTATAGTTCAATGGCACTATTATACTGCAAAAGAGAACTATATGTGCCAAAGCAATACACTGCCTGGCCAAAAAAAAGTAGCATACTCTAATATTTCATTGGATCATCTTTAGCTTTGATTACAGCACACATTCGTTGTGGCATTGTGTCGACAAACTTATGCAGCTTCAAAACATTTATTTCCGTCCAGAGTTGCGTTAATTTTTGGCCGAGATCTTGTATTGATGACGGGAGAGTCGAACCACTCTATAAAGACTTTCAATGGGGTTAAGGTCAGGACTCTGTGGTGGCCAATTCATGTGTGATTCCTCATGCTCTCTGAACCACTCTTTCACAATTTAAGCCAGATGAATCTTGGCATTGTCATCCTGGAATATGCCCGTGCCTTGATGGGATAACCTGGTCATTCAGTACATTCAGGTAGACAGCTGACTTCATTTTATTGCCGCATAACATTGCTGATCCAAGACCTAACCAACTGAAGCAAACCCAGATCATAACACTGCCTACAGAGGATTGTACAGTGGGCACTATACATGACGGGTGCATTGCTTCATGCGCTTCCCTTCTTATTCTGATACGCCCATCACTTTGAAAAGGGTAAATCTGGACTCATCAGACCACATGTCCTTTTTCCATTGCCCCACAGTCCAATCTTTATGTTCCCTAGCAAATTGCTCTTATTTCCTGATTAGTCTTACTAACAAGTGGCTTTCTTGTGGCCACACAAGAAAAGTCCCAATCCTGTAAGTTCTTGTTGTTGTTGTGTGTGTGGAAATGCTCTTACTTTCACTATTAAACATAGCTGTGAGTTCTACTATCGATTTTTTATGATGTGACTTCACCAAGTGTTTTAGTGATCTCCGATCAAGATCATTCAAGATTTTTTTTTTCAGCCACATTCCTTCCGCGAGGCTGATGGTTCAGCACTATCCTTCCACGTTGTAATAATGCGTTGGACATTTCTTAACCCAATTCCAGTGATTTCAGCAATCTCCTTAGTTGTTTTCTTTGCTTGATTCAGGCCAATAATTTGCCCCTTCTGAAACACAGTAACATCTTTTCCATGACCACGGGATACGACTTCCGACATGGTTGTTTTAAGAAATGAGAAGATACACACTGCATCAGTTAGGGTTAAAAGAATTGTTGCCATCTGAAACATATTAATCACTGCAATAATGATCCAATCATAGGCTCTTAAGTATCTGCTTATTTAAATCCAAATGGCAACTTTGTTTTTTGGCCAGGCAGTGTATTTAACCTGTTGTCCAAAACTGACTAAGAAGTCTTAAAGGCCGAGAATGTTTGCTATGATGTAATTAGTGTACAAATTCTGCTGGATTTCATGTGATCTCATCAATATATTTATTAAAAAAAAACATGTTTTGCAGTTTGCTCTAATCATAGACTTACAGTAATACATGTAATTCTTCTTTTAGACATAATGATACTTTTGGCACTAATACTTTTGAATAGACTTTTATTAAGTATTATTTAACATTAGAAGTGAGCAGTGTTGCTTTAAATCAACAGCCATATGGAACAGGTGTGGGATCAGTCTTAGAAACAGTCCTGTCCTCCTTCGCCACTGCTAAAAGACACACACAGGAAGTTAATAGGTTACAGTAAGGTGACTGATAGCCAGCTTCCTGATTGGCTGAGGAAAGCATCTGTTATCTTAATCCTTTGGCATGAGAACAAAAAATGTTGCTAAAAGTTTTTTGTAACAGGAATATACAAACGCCTCAATCATACTAAACTTGCTAAACTGATATTTTGGTTTCACTGATAGATAATGATGGTATTGTATTTAATTTGTGATTTTTATAAATAAGGTGTTTTGAATTGTTTGTTTTTAATCAAAATTATAAAGTAAATCAAATCTACAGTGGCCCCAAACAGTATTTGGACACTTAGGCCACACTTAAAAATGTATAAATTTCATTGCATTAGATAGGACAAAATATCAAACCAACTCTCATCAATTTTAAGACAGATAGCTCAAACACACTTTTTAAAATTAAGACAAAAATATGTGAATTTAAGAAAAACTAAAATGACCTTGGGACCAGTTGGGTAAAAGCAATTGCAAAAAAATTGCTAAGATGTTAACTTAGTTTTGAGAGAAGGCCTAGCATCATTTGTTTGCAGATGTCAATTGGTTTGATCTTTTGTTAATTATTCAATACAATTAATTTTTAAGGCTAAATTTACTTTTCGGTGTCCCCTTTAATTCTTTAACCTCCTGAGACCCGAGCATGACCGCATTGTGCATTTTCCATTTCCCTTTTTGATTTGTAACTAGTAGCAATAACAAATAAATAAATAAATAAATTTTTTTAAATAATACCAAGCTATAGAAAGTGAGAATTTATTTTTTTAAATCAAATTGTTTATTGTGTTTCTAGTAGTGTTGGTTATTCGTGTTTTTGAGACATTACAAACATTACATCAGACATTAGCATAATTCATTCTGATTCAAAGTAATGGCCAGCATCATCCAGTCACTGCCAACCATGCTGAAATAAAATGATACATTATAAATTCTCCATCTATGTACTGATTACCATTGTCCCATGTCTGCCAAACATGAGTGGTCCAAACATCATCTGCAGTAACTGAACATTTGATAGGAAGTTTGAATTGAATGCACTTGTATAGAGAGCTATCGGATGCTCCCTTGCTCCCTATTTAGTTAATGACTTAACCTTCAGTGTGCTGTCTGTCTGCGCTGGTCTCAGAACAGTTTGAAATGCATCTTATTTTCATCCTAACACCATATAGAGCCTCTGAAAGCAAAAATGTTCAGCTTTGGGATGAACCTGTTGATTCTCAAATTGATAATGCACAGTAAATATAAGACACATGTGTATGCGTGGGGTCGCACAAGGTTAAAGGGAAATTATAAAGCAAAATCGTAATTCTTCATTTTATTCCAAGACTAATCTGAACTCTTTCTCTGTGTTTCTCTTTCTCACACTCTCACGTTTCAGAGATTATTATGAGGAAACCATTAGAGACTCTGGACCCTGTGAGGAATCTGGAGTGTGTTGTTCCTGTCAGGTTTAAGTTGATTGGGTGTGTAACCATGTCTGGCGCTCCATAGATTTGAGACCATTGGACCCCTGACCTGCCCATCAACCATGGTTCCCAAGTTCCCCGGCCCCAAACTGGGGTCAGATTCCACCCCTCTGGAGCAGAACGTCAAGCGCCATCGAGTGCAGCATGTCAGGAGGAAACTGCGTCCTTCCCGGATTTTTGGTTTTATCCTGAGCATCTCTGCCCTCTCACTCTTCCTGTCCTGGAGTGCCTTCGCTTTTACATTGGGCCCATTCTCAAGATGGATGCCACTCACCTCACTCACCAACCATGAGGGACTAGCAGAGCCAGTGCCACATAGAACTGTCCTTTCTACTGAGGAAGAACACAATGTTTCAGCAGATATGCCCATTGCAATGGCGTCATCTGGCGAACTCAATCAAGGGGACTACCCTGTGGATCTGTTCACACTGGAGCAGAGGAGGCAAGGGGCTGTGGTGCTTCATATGTTCGGAATGATCTACATGTTCATTGCCCTCGCCATCGTATGTGACGAGTTCTTCGTCCCCGCACTCACTGTTATCACAGAAAAACTTGAGATCTCGGATGATGTGGCTGGTGCCACCTTCATGGCCGCAGGAGGTTCAGCTCCTGAGCTCTTCACCTCTGTGATCGGTGTGTTCATCTCGCACAGCAACGTGGGCATCGGAACCATCGTGGGTTCTGCTGTCTTCAACATCTTGTTTGTGATCGGGATGTGCGCTCTGTTTTCACATGAAATTCTGAACCTCACCTGGTGGCCTCTATTTAGAGACGTCACCTTTTATATTATTGGACTAATTATGCTTATTTTCTTCTTCCTGGATAACATAATTACCTATGGCGAGAGCATTGGTCTGTTGCTCTGTTACGCTGTCTATGTCACGTTTATGAAATACAATGTGACTGTCGAGACTTTTATCAAAAGCAGACTAAACATGAACCAAGTGGACGATATTGAAGTTCCTCCTAAGGTGAGTTGAGTTATTCCAGGTGTGCTGTCTGCTTCCCAGGTTTGGGCACAATTCAGAATTTAAGAATTGGCACCCTCTCAGTTCATGAGTTGGAGTTGGATTAAATTGAATTAACAGGAAGTGGAATTTACTGATGTGCAATTCAAAGAAATTCAACACACAACAGAGGAATTGTATTAGTTCAACATTTGATAGTTTTGTGATAAAACATAATTACATTCATGTTTAAAACTAATTATGCCTATTTATTCCCTGATTTGTTGAATACACTCTTCTCAACTGATTAGTTATATTTCTCTAAACTAAGTTCAGTACTATCTAAACTAGTAACAGCCATCAAAATGTTGCCATACAGCACCACAAAACGTCTAGCATATTGTTTTTAGGTAATATTGGTATCGAAATGTGAATACTGTATTTTGATCATATATTGATGTTTGGCTCCCAGAAATTAAGTGATATTTCACCATGCTCCATAAAATGAAATTTATAAAATATATCGAAAACACACATACAATAACATACAATAAGCCAACATTTGTATAGGTGCCATTTCAAACATTTATTATTAATATAATCTAACATACCCCATGTGTATGATAACATGTTAATGAGTACTTCATACTGGGAAAAACTTAGAGCAGTTGTATGAATTTCTTTGAATTTCATTCCATTTTAATTCTACTGCCACAAATTCAATTCAAATTGAAGTATTTAAAAGGAATTCTAAATTGAATTCTGAATGGTAAGAAACTGCATTGAGTTTGAATGTTTTCATTCAATGGGAGCAGAATCCTATGGTTGGCTAAGAGTCAAGTGTTCCCAACGAAAAGAACACAGGCAACAGTTTTATCACCTCTCTGAGCCGGATTAGGCATTATATCAGGTGTCGCCTAGACAGAACAGACTACACATTCAGCTGAGTAAAACGGAGATGAACAGCAGAATAAAAGAAAGAAAGCAAGAGAGCAGGAATGAAAGTTGCACACTGTAAAAAGTGGTACACTTTACAATAAGGTTCCATTTGTTAAAATTAGTTAAAATGAGCTAACAATGAACAATACTTTTACAGCATTTATTAATCTTGGTTAATGTTAATTTCAACATATACTGTAGTAATACATTTTTTAAAATCAAGAGTTGTGTATGTTAACATTAGTTAATGCACTTTAAACTAACAATAAACAATGACATTTTTTCATTAACTAACATGAACAAAGATGAATAAATGCTGTAAAAAAATATATTGTTAATCGTTAGTTAATGATATTTAATGCATTAACTAATGTTAACAAATGGAAACATTTTGTTAAGTGTTACTCCATTAAAATGAGTTTTGTTGGTGTAACCTAATGTATTCACGTTGATTTTAGTGATGGTAAATCATTTTCTGACTTGGATACAACCAGTTAATTTAGATGTTACCACGTGACGCATTTTTAGGTAACATTTTATGTAAGTCAGGTAGAAATCACTCCCAAAAGTAACAATTATAGGTTACCACGTTTTACAGTGTAAAAAGATGCAGACATACAGTATAGGGAGAAAGAAGATTTGGTAAAATCGTTTTCTGTTAACCCTTTTGTCAAAAAAGAAAAAAGAAGAAAAAAAAAAGATGGAAGATTGCTCTATTTCTGTCTGTTCCTGTTTTTTTGTTTTTTTTTACAATGTCCATGTGTTGGTGGTTGAGGCTTATAATACATAGGCCTACACAAGAGAAGTATATTTTTCCCCCCAAAACACTTTATCTGATCTCTAGAGAAAGGATCCCCAAATTTTTACATTTAAAGAACTAGAGTGTTTAGGTAATAGCGGCATTGTATCATCAGGTCATATGGGAATTCTTACAAACATGAATAATTGAACAAAGGCAACAACTGGTTGGACTCATTTATAAAGCTACTTCTTTCAAACTCAGCTTTCAAAGAAGAACGTCTTTTCACACTTTTAAAGGTATAACTGTATTAAGCATAACTGGCACAATATGCATAAATATAGAGTAAATGCAGCCCAGTTTTGTATTTGCAATAGATCTCGATTCCATTCTCAGGTGAGAGCTTATTGATCCTGTATTGAAGATGATATGACTTGTTATACATTACTATAAGTCATGCACTGTCCAAGTATTGGCACAATGGTACATCACTTAGAATAAATTAGAACTCAAACACTACATGAACATGGATCTGGATATTAGTCACAATTTGGTGATGGTCATATTATCTTCTATTGGCAGTTTAAGACCCCATTTAGGATTTAAAGGACCCATTGCGGCCCTATTATCTGTCCAACCTATATCATTTCATTCAAACAGCTGGATTCAGATTTGTTTGTAGATGCAGTTTGTATTATATGGAACACATGTGAATTAATTGACCCTGCTCATCTGAGTTTGGTGGTTAGTAATGCATCAGAGACATTACTTTGAAAGATCATTAGCTGCACATTTAATTTATCTTAGATTTATCTTTGCATGTGGGACTGACACCTCAGTAGACTGGGGATGACATTTTTTTTTTTCTGAAATAGGTGCATCAACAAAGAAAATATCCCAGTTTTAACTTTTTGCATTAGTAATACATTTAACACGACCAGATAGAAATGATAATCCTTTTGGGCAAGTACACTAAAAAAGTGATAACCTGCCATTTTTATCTTAAAGGCTATCCCTTTAAGGTAAAAATTGCAGTTTAACACTTTTTTTTTTTACTTTTTCTGCGGTGTAAAAGTAATCATCAAGACTCCAGTGGTTAAATCCATATCTTCTGAAGTTATATGGTATATGTGGGTGATAAACTGATACATTTTTAAGTCCTTTTTCATGATCAATCCCGACTTTCACATTCTTCTTCTTTTGTTTTTGGCAATTTGCATTCTTTGTGCATATCGCCACTTACTGGGCAGGGAGGAGAATTTATAGTAAAAAAGGACTTATATACTGAACTTTCCCTTTAAGGATCTATTTCTACTTTATCTAACCAAAAAAAACAAAAAAACAAACAAAAAAAACAAAATCATGACAAATGAGGTTACACCAGTGAAAGTAATTTTTTTTATGGGTTAAATCAAATAGAATTTTGATCTTGGAGGTAACAATTGCAGGTTACCACTTTTTAGTGTAACAACATATGTGCAAAATATGTACATTTTATCAAATGCTTATTTTTTTAATGTAAGTACATAGTAGTTCATCTAATGGAACTAGCTTATGGTTGAGCGTATGTTTTAGAATGACTTGGAAGTTCAATTTAAGCTATACCGAGAGAGATGGAACAAGGTTGGGACAGAGAGAATGGCAGAAACAGAACACTTATGTAGATAGATACAGAAATAGAGGGGGTGGATGGTACATGTGCTCTTTGCTGTTCCTTTAGCTGAAGCTCAAGCTAATCCAATAAGTTTGTGATCCTTTTAGTACTGCTAAGTATAGAAGGTGTCCTGTTCTTATTTTAACTGCAGTCCAATATGGAGCATTGTGGGGGAAACCTGCAGGCTTTTATATCATGTTTTAAGATTTCCTTTTGCTGTCGGGCCTTTTTTGCCAATCATTGGTTAATGAAGGTGTTCTGAAAGATTGTTGATATCTTCATTTCTGATCGTCATTTTTGACTCCTGGCCTGAAATCCTTTGTAATCCCAAATCAACTGCTTACAAGGAGTGACGACAACCAAAGTAAAAAGACTCTTAGTGCTTACGGGAATGACCTGCCCACTGAAGAAGCCTTTTCAGGGAGTGGTGAATATTATTAACAACAAGTCTATCCCACAATAGATAATTTCCTGGAAAAGAGGGATATTTTTGAATTATGAACCACTAAGTGCTGGTCCCAATGGGTACACATAAAAAGTATTTCATTTTCACATCAAAATGGTAGTCATTTGTTGAACAAGGTATGATTTTTAAGAGAGAAAATAGGAAAAGGTGGAAGAGCAGCTATACATCTGGCAGACAAATAACAAAATACATTTAATAATTAAAGATAACAACATAGTTTAGTAGTATAAATTAGTTAGTCCCACATTACAGGTAAAAAAAAATCACCTTTTAGATACAGACATCGCCTGTCAATCAAATCGAGAACATGCACATTAGCTATACAAGCCGTAAAATTGTGTTTTTTAGCGTAGTCTGAGGTAAAGAAGCACAATTTATGATACCATTGTTGTCAGATTTTACTGCTGATTTGAAATATGTTGTTTGATCGTAATCTTGACCAACCGTTTTGGAGATTTCGGACTTTCCGCATTCAAGTAGATAGGAGCTGCACTTTTATGCCGCTTGTTTACATAGAAAAATAGCTAACCGAGAGCATTCCAAAGATGGCTGCCGAGTGGACTGACTTGCTAGAAAGACTTTCTTATAAGTCAATGAATATAAGCATTATAAGCACGATATTCTAAATACCCTCTTTTTTTATTTATTTATTTTTTTTTAAAGGAAAAGAGATTCTATTAGGATAGATTAAGGCGTATAAGGATATTTGATTCCAAATTGAAAAGTAAAGGGGGACAGTGTGAGAACCTAGTGATATGTGTTTTGTTAACTTGTGAATCCTTAAATGCTTCTGTCTCTAAAATTGGTTACATGTCACCTTAAGCCTCTTTAGCATACTTGCCTGCCTTCTCTGTTTAACTGCAGGCTCCCTACAAAGAGACACTGCGGGTACAATATGACACAAGAGTTACGAGATGACCTATATGATTAAACCTGATCAACTCAATTAGGAATATACTGTAGATAACCCATATTAAAAAGCACATGTACTAAAAGATTTTAACAAAAAAGTGGATTTATCAAAATGAAAATCAAATCAAAATACAGTGGGATCTATAAGTATGGGAACATCTAAGTGAAATTTTTTTATAGTCTATTACATTTTCCTAACAAATGAATATGTATTTAAGAATTTCTGGGTATGTCCCACCTTTTGCTTTAATGACTGTATGCACTCGAGCTGGAATGGACTCCAAACGTTTGTACAAAACCTGATGATCCATGTTATCCAGCATGATTTGGGAATGTTCTAAAGAATATCTTGTGTGCTTCAATAGAACTAAGGAGCTAACCTGGCCAATGTCACAAATTTGCCTAATAATCCTACATTTGCTTAGTAGCGCAGAAATAGTGCAGAATCTTAAATATTTCTCCTTCATTATACATCATAAACTATTTCTTTTTAAATTCCCTTAAAACCAGAAACGTCTTTGTACATTTTCTGGTTTAAATGGAATTTTAAATCCCAGATTTTCAATCTGGTCTCTGATTTGTGGCCCCCTCATACATAATGAACCACACAGTGATTTCTTTGTTTCTCTTGATTCATTAAAACAAAGATGATTCAGCATCTTTCACAGTCTCTCTGACTCCTCTAGTTACATCATACTGAATTAACTTCATTAGTTAAGGCATCAGGCCAGAGGACTAACGAGAGCTTTGTTCCGTCTTAGCATGTTGATGTAACAGTCAATCTATTTATCCATTGTTACAGACTGATTGACTTTGTTACCGTGGTGATATTTGCTTTATGTCGAGTTCTCTAAATGATTTGTTCACATTAACATATAATGAAAAATTGCATGTTTCTCAGTGTGTTGGATTAACACTTTAAATGCTAAATGTTTTATTTTAATTTAAAAATATTTTAATGACATTTTCTAACTTAAATGTACACTTTATATGCATACTTTTTTATTTAAATCTTTATTTACAAATATAAACCCAAATATAGTTACTGAGAGTAAATAAAGGTGATGAAGTGATTGAAAAGGAGAAAAAATTCAGATAAAAAATGTGATTCAATATGGAGTAAATTATGTATTATTGCTTAAACAAAATTAATTCAATAACTACTTAGTGCCCACACTGCAGCTCAAGAACTGTTATATATAGGGCTTCTTTATAGGGCTTAGTAAGTTCAACTCAGAAGAACTAAAGATAGTTCTGTATTGGTGGCATTGCAATCCGGATTCAGCATCCTAATTGGTCCAACTAATTGTTAAACTGTTACTCCACAAAGATAACTAGCTGGTAAGACTGGCCTTGATCCCAGTGACTTTCTTTTCAGCATCTGTGTCTTGTGTAAGGGTGCATGTCAAATGAAACCAAATTAGATGACAAAGTTATGTAACATTTGTTAAATATGCTTCGGCTTTTCAAAAAGGCTGGAAAAGTTTCTGTTGTCTTTTCCCCCCCCACAGTCAGTTTAGTCATGCATAAAGTTGCACTTGTGATATGAAAGCAGATTTTAAGGTTTCACAAGGTCAGTTGTTGATTTTCTAACATTTTCACATGATGTCGACAAAAGGTACTCTTGGAAGTTAAGGTATTGAATAGTGTGTACATGGAATGCTTGTAAGAAATCATTTTTATGCTATACTTTGTATGTTAACTCACAACGCACAGACTGCAAGGACAAGTGTGGATTTTTCATATTATGTTTGTGTTTGCAAGAACAAGTTCTTGCTCTTTAGACTACTTATTACTATAAACTACAGGAGTGGTGGTGACGTAGTGGGCTAAAGCATAGAACTGGTAAGCAGAACGTTGCCGATTCGATCCCCACAGCCAACACCATTGTGTCCTTGAGCAAGGCACTTAACTCCAGGTTGCTCCAGGGTGATTGTCCCTGTAATAAGTGCACTGTAAGTCGCTTTGGAAATAAGCGTCTGCCAAAATGCATAAATGTATAAAAATAGTTCTTAATGTGAGTGAATTTGTACTGGGAGACTTTGTATGGGTCATTTGGCTTCGGTTAAATGGTCTCAGACACCCATGTATTTCTTCTGTTAAGCAAATATGTTTTGGATAAAAATATACAGTATGTATCAATTTTGGTAACTGCCAGTTATTTAGGCTAGTCATGATTAATGGACAAATATGTAGAATTAATTTAAATTTGTTTGGCATCATTAGGTATTTAGAATCAACTGTCAAGTCTGTCGTAATCAACCGAAAAAAATAAAGTTCTCCCTCCATTCAACAAGTTGGTAATGCCTAACATCCAAGTATCTTAAAGAAATGTTTCCCACAGACTGTAAAAAAGGATAGTGCTGTAATCTATATGGAAGTATATTAATGACAAATGTCTTTGAAACAAAAAGCATGCTGAATTGCACTGATTGAAAAATAAACACATTGCATTAAGAGTGCTTGCATTTTTGGGGGATGCAGTTTCATGTGGTTGTATATTTAAGCTTTGAATATTTCAATTGCAAATATTTCGCTCAAAATTTCATCATTAAAAATGTAATAATTAATTTTCACCTTCAAAAAGTTCAGTTCCAAAATATTCAGGTTTTTTTTTCATCATTATTATTCGACAGGTAATATTCTGTCCATTATATTTCACTTTGCAAATTCGCTTCAGAAATTTCAGTGGTTAAAATTCAGTTGGAAATTTAACAGTGGTGAAGCACAATACTGTTGAATTTCCAACTGAATTTTAAACACTAAAATTTAAGATGCGAATTCGCAAAGCAAAATATAATGGGCCGAATATTACCTGTCGAATAATAAAGATATTAAAAATTAAAAAACGGAATATTTTGGAACTGAACTTTGGAAGGTGAATATTTATGATTGAATTTTTAATGATGACATTTTTTGTGATTTTGTGTATTCAATTGAAATATTCACAGCTTAAATATCCAAACATATGAAATCGCATCCTCCAAAAAATGCAAGCCCTGTTAATGCAATGCGTTCATTTTTTTATTTATTGCAATTCGGCATGCTTTTTCTTTTTCAAAGACATATGTCATTAAAATACTTCCATAAATCTAGCTAAGGACACTCCAGCTATACTATAACTAGCTAGCTACTTCAATGCAATTTAGTCCCACAACTATCAATGTAAGAAGTTAGCAAAAACAACCTTACTTTGTCACTTTATTAATTCATTTTCGTTGTGTCACAACGTGTCGCACCTTCAGTTGAAGGATGACAAGATTCTATTATAGATAACCATTGTACTGCCGCTGATGTCTAAACGTTCAGTGAGAACATCCTCAAGTCATTTTTATTTGTAGTGCATTTCACAGTACACATATCAAAAGCAACATTACAAAAAGTTTAATGTCTTAAAATGTCTTTAAGCCCCATTTATATATTTAGTATGTGTAATACAATTCATATTTTCAATGGAGATGTTAAACATTTTCATAGAAATGATTAGTTGTTTTTGTTTTTCTGCGAGGGACAGTTATATCACAGCGAGGCACAGGGTGAGGACAGCAGCCAGGCAGGCATTTCAGATGAGCAGGTAAGGATTTAAATTTTGTGACAGGGAAGAACGTTTGATATGATACACAATCTGTAAATACTCAAGAATATGCTATGAATAAGAATTTCTATTGATTTCATTTGAACTGTGTAATGTGTAATAATGAAACCAATCCAGTCTCATGAAAATCCGTACATATTTTACGAGTTGGCTATTTCATATGATTTTGTACGAGTTTGTTTGTATAAAATTGTACGATTTCATCACGTGAAAATGCCTGGATGTCTAATGCGGAAGTAAGCATGAGTTTCGCGGACGAGGCATTAAGGACATGCTTGTTAAAATTATGCCCTTACCCAAACCCCTTATCTAAACCTAACCGATCAGTAGAGTGTGTAAACATGATAGGAAGCTGTTGTGTGTGACAGGAGCAACTAGTTGTCGCGTATTAGATGGAAACGATGGCCAGCGGCGTCATTGGCTGTAGTGAAAGTCGTACGAATTCATACAAGTTCAGTCGTACAATATCATACGAATTAGCCAAATTTAGAAAAGTCCTATGAATCCTTACGATTTCGCCGTGAGAGTGTGTAGCATAAAACATAATCTTCATGCTTGGGGACTCCTAATATAGTATAAGGATGGGTTGATGGCTGACAGGGTACTGGCCTATAGATGCTAATGATGCAGTCCTGTTATTACAGCATAAGGATAAATTGCACTTGATAATTATTGTAATAGTACTAACTCAAATAGAAAGAGAAGTAGAGGGAAATTAGGCAGATGTTACAAAGTGTATCTAACCCCGCGCTGCATGGTTGCTAGGGCGTTTTCAAGGTGGTTGATTGGTTTTGGCCTTCTGACCTAAGTCAAAAGTGCCTACCCCAAAGATTATATGATATTCTGGTCCCTAGATATAGCTTTGGTCCGTCCTTCAATGTAAATCTACTGGTCCCCCCCCCCCAACCTCGCTTGTTTTATTGCCCGTACAGTAAGTCTGATCACTTAGAAAAGTAATAGCACATCTCTCCTCAAGAAGCTGCATGATTCATGTCTGTAGCACGAGCGTCTGACTTTATTTATTCCGTGGAACACAAATGGAGTTATCTAGCAGAATAATTAAGCTGTATTATTCCATACAAAAAAAGTGAATAGTGACCACGGCTGTATTGAAAAGAGCAGCTTGGACATTCTTCTAGATGTCTCCTTTTATGTTCCATGTAAGAAATAAGAAAGAAAGTCAGACATGAGGGTGTGCAAATGATGACAGAATTTTCATTTTTGGTTGAACTATCCCTTTAAATCAGACTTTTAAGAGTGTTGGCCCCGCAGCAGGAGGTCCGTTAATGTCAGACAGCTTCATAATGCCGGTCTTCTGAGGGCTAACCTCTGTTCTAATGAACACGCAGAGCTCAGCTCTGTTTCTACAGGTATTGCTGGCGATAGGCCAGAGCTTATCTTCCACTTGCAGAAGAACCAAAGCTGGGGCGGGAAGAATGTGAACAGAGACCAAATGTCAGGGCCCACTAATCACTAAAGAAACGTGCTTAAGCTCTCTATGTTCTACTGGGATGATTAGGCTTAATTAAGGCTGTTTGTGTGTCAATGCTGAGCCAACCAATATTCTCATGAGGACATTGCTGGTGCTGCAACCTCACTGGGCAATACCAGAACTGTTTTTTTGAACCATTTAGGGGCACTTAAAGGAAAAATTCACCAAAAAATTAAACTTATTTTGTTATTTACTCACACTCATGTTTTTCCAAACCCGTATGACTTTCTTGCGTCTTCGGAACACAAAAGGAGATGTTAGGTAGAATGTTAGGGACTGACAGGCTCAGTCGCCATTAAATTTGATTGTATGGGAAACTAGAGCAGCATCAACATTCTTCAAAATTTCTCCTTGTGTTCCGCGGAAGACAGAAATAAGTTCATATAAAGTCCTACGTTTTTGGAAAGATATAAGTAAATGATGTCAGAATTTAAATTTTTGGGTGAGCTAACTCTTTAAAGGAATATTCACGGTTCAATACAAGTTAAGCTTAATCGACCGCATTTGTGGCATAATGTCGATTACCACAAAAATTGAATTCGACTCGTCTCTCCTTCTGGGTTCCAGTGAGGCACTTACAATGGAAGTGAATGGGGCCAATCCATAAACGTTGAAATACTCACTCTTTAAAGAGTTAAAGAGTTATATAGCCACAAGATGTAAACAATATGTGTGTTAACATGATTTTAGTGTGATAACAAAATGGCTTTTTTTTTTTGGTAATTAACAATATGCCACAAATGTGGTCGATTGAGCTTAACTTGTGAACCTGGAATATTACTTTACACTCATTCCCCAAAACAGTACACTGACTGAGTCTGACCTTTCTACAGTATGTAAATGTTGTGTTCTTATGTTTTGTATTTACCATCATTTTATTCTTTCTTATTATGTAATGTTCTCAAATCCTTTGTACCAAAGGACTCTGAAATAGTTAAACAAAATACTTTAACGCTCAAATATAATTGACCATTTTGGGCTCTAAAAAAGGTCTGCAATTTAATAGTTCTTATTCAGAATCATTGCAAATTTGCAAATTTGTGTACATCAGTATATTCAGATCATACATTTTTCACTTTTGCTCCAAAATTGTATGTTACAATGATGTGGGTGATTATAATGACATAAAAAACTATTTTATTTATTTTTATTTAACTTTTTTTGGTTATAGAAAGCAAGTAAAACCTTGAGGAAGTTATTGACAAATAGATAAGTAACGCAATGAAACTTAAAAACCAGCAAGTAATTTAAAAAAAGCAGTTAATAGTGTGTCATGCTTTATGTTTAACAGTGATTATAGCAGCATACATTGATCAGTCAAGCAATATTATGCATTGCTTGGGGCTAGAGTCAGATTTGGATCAGATTTTGCCCTGCACTCTTGTAAGGGCTGATTTTAAGTTTTGGTTTCAAGGGCTTCTTAGAAATAGTTGCTGATGGTCATTGGAAGATTGGTCACAATTCTTTGAATTCCACCTTTCAGTGCTTGAGAAATACTATTTAGATGCAGACTGAAGACCAGAACTACAGTAGCTCCTAGCTGTTGGTTTTTTCCAGCTGTACTATGTAACAGCTTAATGTGTTCTTGAGACTTGGGAACAGATTGATCTTGAGCTTTTCTAAAGGGAGGCCCTGAACAACCTCTGCTTATTGTCTAACTCCATATCTGTCAGTTCTTTCACTAAGAATTCCCTGCAGGCAATCAATAAAAGATTTCACAAAGCAGCCCCATTATACTTACATAATTTGTTTGCTTTAATAATAAATAAAATAAAATAAAATAAAATAAAAACATTAAAAGGTTTGACAGCTGATTCCTTCAGTTTGTTTGCTGCTTGTATATACTGGTCAATAATTTACATCACTATAACAATTAAGAGGAGTCATATCTATTTTTTTAGGTGAGTGATATAATATAAACTATTTAAAATATTATCCTTATTTTAATAGAGAGAATATACCATGCTTTAATATCTAACATTTTATATAACCTGTGATATAGATATTTATGACAACTACATTGATCTAGTATTTCCTTTATAAAACAAACAGCTTGCCAATGTATCATACTTTACTGTACAATAGATTGTTTTAATGCACTAGGCCTTTAAGCAACACCAAAATGTGTAAATGCATTAGATTAACATTATGTTAATTTATCAAATTCTACTGTTCATTGTTAGTTCATATTGCATAAACTAATGATAACATATACAACTTTTGTGTATGCAAATAAATAAATAGTTGTAGAAATTAACATTAACAAAGATTAATAAATGATGTAAAAGTATTGTTCATTATTAGTTCATGTTAACTAATGTAGGTGCAGTAGCTAATGTAAACAAATACAACCTTGTTATAAAGTGGCCCTTATTATGTTTGAGGGGGTTATCTTGATAAACTGTCCTAACAATTTTGGAACCCTCTGTACCATAATAAACAATATATAACCACTGGTGGTTCAGCTCTTGCTAATTTAAGGACACAATGAAGACTTAACAGAGTATAGAGAATCAAGTATATACTTATGTAGGTACATGCCATTCAGCAGACACGTTATCAAAAGAAGCACTGTTCCCACAGAGTGATTTGTGATCATCAAAACAAAAAAACAATTGTGCAATCTCAGTTACTGTTTAATTCAAGTTTTAATGTGATTCTAATCCAAATTTGCAGCATAGACCAATAGGGAAAAAAATAATCTTTAATAGAATCAAGTGAACACTTTGTGGAATTGGAATTAATGATGCTGATGCTGTGGAGTTAAAACATCTATGGCACTTGCAGTATATGACTTTCTAAAGCCACTGAGTTTTTCCCCTTTTTTAAATTGCTGAGCTGCTCTGAAAATGTTTTTTCATCTCTGAAAGGAATAGTTCACCTGAAAAAGAAAAGTCTTTCATCATTTACTCACCTTCATGTCATCCCAGATGTGTATGACTTTCTTTCTTCTGCTGAATACAAATAAATGTTTTTAGAAGAATATTTCAGCTCTGTAGTTCCTTTCAATGCAAGTGCATTGGTAGCAAAATATTTAAGCTCCAAAATGCACATAAAGGTAGCAGAAAAGTAATCCATACGACTCCAGTGGTTAAATCGGTATCTTCAGAAGCTAAATGATGGGTGAGAAACAGATAAATATAAAAAAAAAAGTCTTTTTTTACTATAAATTCTCCTCCCTGCCCAGTAGGTGGCGATATGCATGAAGAATGCAAACCGCCATAAACAAAAGAAGAAGAATGTGAAAGTGGAGATTGATAGTAAAAAGACTTAAATATTGATCTGTTTCTCACCCACACCTATGACATCTCTTCTGAAGATATGGATTTAACCACTGGAGTCTTATGGATTACTTTTATGCCGCATTTATATGCTTTTGGACCTGCAAGGTTTGGGTCACCATTCACTTGCATTGTGTGGACCTACAGAGATTACATATTCTTCTAAATTCTTTGTTTGTGTTCAGCAGAAGAAAGAAAGTCATACACATCTGGGATGACATGAGGGTGTGTAAATGACGAGATAATTTTTTTCATTTTTGTGTGAACTATCCCTTTATCAACAGTTTTGAAAGAATACCCCAAACTGACCTGGACTGCATTTCCCAAAAGCATCGTAAGCCTAAGTAGATCTTAGAAATCACTGGCGTCAGTCGTCTCTATGATCAACTTAAGCTTGCGATGCTTTTGGGAAACACGGCCCTAGTGAATTTAATTGTTGCCTTGTCCAACTCTATATTTTGCTCTCTTTGTTAGAAATCCTAATCTCACAATTACGAATAAAGGCAAACATGAAATATACACAAACACACAAAAGTATATAACAAGTATTTCACATGAAATATGTTAGAAATTAATGAAACAATGTCGATTTTTTTCAGCACACTGGCGATAATAAAGATGAAATTTTCCTTCTTTTAAGGAATAAAAATCATACCACACATGAATATCAGATCGAGGCAGCACAAATGAGAAACATGAAGCAGACAGACAAATACTGTACCATGTCTTATCTGCTTCCTGACAATGGAATGGTTTTGATTTTACTTTTCACATGTAAATCACTGAGTTCTATCTTCCTCTTTCCCCTCAAGGTTAACAGTACTGGAGATGACGAGAATAAACTTTCCGTAAGTACTGTCCTCAACACGGCATTTACTGTATACAGTGTATACTGTCACTGCTCACATCTTACATTTTAACACAATATACAAAATAATAGACAATGCAATATGGCAGAGTGGCCGTGATGAGATACAAAATTATTTCTAAAGGTTTTCTTATTTTTTTCCCCTTTTAGGCTAAACCCCGCCTCCAGAGAGGAGGAAGCTCCGCCTCCCTACACAACACTCTAATGAGAAACAGCATCTTCCAGCTAATGATCCACACACTTGACCCTCTCAGTGAAGGTAATGTGCAAACTTAAATAGTTACAAAATGTATAAACACACACACAAAAGACTCACTTTGTAGATTTGTCAAGTCTAATGAAATTTGTTATATATGTATGCTCCAGGGAAGTTCAAGGAGAAGGCGTCAATACTACACAGCATTGCAAGAAAAAAGGGGGAAGATGAGGCAAATGGTGTTGGTAAATTTAAACTCTTTCTGTAATTTCAACATGGAAACCTATTGTATGCAATATGGCAAGTGAAACAGGATATTCAACAAGAAAAACTGGACTTGATTTGAATGACTTGACTGAATTGGAGTGGAGCAAGTTATAAAATGTTTATGAAAGATTATGGAGACAAACCTATTTTTAGAATAACATGCACCAGTTACACATTCACAATAAGACCACAAAACATGCATTTAGAAATTAAATATAGGGTCAATTACAATATAACTTTGATTTTAATAGCTAATTTCCTTTTGGCTAAACCAGCTGTCACATTATAACATTACAGCAGCCCAAGTTACTGCCCCAGAATGAACTAGTTCAGCAACAACACAATAAAACGCGTACTAAATATTTACACCTAGCAGTACATTCTCTGCTCCCTTCCTCATCTTTGTATTCATTTTATTTTCTAGTAAATAAGAACCTTCCCAACAGAACTAATGTGGAAGTGGAGGTCACTCCGCCAATGAATGGCAGCGCTGGACTTGAGGTGATGTCATTATACTCAATTACTGAGTGCATCAAGACCAAATCACACTGCACATATTTGACATATTCCCCCACAGTGTTCATTTTAATCCCCAAATTTGAGGAAAACTGACATCATTT
This sequence comes from Myxocyprinus asiaticus, assembly GCF_019703515.2. Taxonomy (NCBI): domain Eukaryota; kingdom Metazoa; phylum Chordata; class Actinopteri; order Cypriniformes; family Catostomidae; genus Myxocyprinus; species Myxocyprinus asiaticus. Next base: position 43,930,669 of record NC_059350.1, on the reverse strand, counting down.
GTTTGGTTCTAATCATAAAGGCTGAGGAGGAGGATGAGGACGCAGACCAGCCTCTGAGCTTGGCATGGCCAGAGACGGCAAGGAAGCAAGCAACATACCTCTTAATATTCCCCATCGTCTTTCCATTGTGGCTGACACTGCCAGATGTCCGCAGAGATGTACGATTAAGATTTTTTTTTTTTTAACATTTGAACAATGATGTCATCATTTATCACACAGACTTCTGTAAGGAGCAGTTATATTTAAAGGAACAGTTCACCTAAGTATTAAAATTCTGTTATCATTCACTGCTTCTATTAGTGCTCTAAGCCCATATGACTTTCTTTTTTTCTGTGGAATGTCCCCAAAAATTTAAATCTCTTAAACAGAAAGTGCACTTGACTACACCGCACATCTGGATATGTGCCAGGTTATAACGCGCTTTTCCATCATATGATCATTATTTGATGAATTACTGCTGATCCGATCAATAGAAAATGTACATAAACCTAACTTTTAAATAAAACTCATTTTACCACCTACTTTAACAGTACCTTTTTTTCTGAGAGTGAATAATGAAAGTTAATAGCGACAGTTGTTAATCAATCTGGGTCACGGCACCACTGTAACTGGTCCTACTCGACCCGCTCAGAGAACCGGGGTCTCTGGCATTGGAGGAGGGCACGCTAACGAGGAGGCTAAAGGCTACAGCCCCTAGCATCAGTCGCTAGTGCGCCTCTTGAGGCCAGAGGAGTGAGGTTCACACACTGCACAGCTACCTACCAGCTGGCTACAATTACACTCACCCCTCTAAACCTCACTCCCATCCAGGTCACGCAATTCTGTAACGGTGGTGTACCCAAACTACAGTTTAATACGTTCTTCAATTAAATTAAATTTAACTGAATTAAAAATCAGATTTTCAGGTGCCAGACAGGTTTAACCCTGTCAAAATATATAGTCTTATCTTGGATAGCGACTAAGAACCACCGGTTACAAAAGTACAGATGAATAAACCATTAAACAGTGAAATAACAGGCTTTAAAGTAAACTGAAACCAACACAAAAGTTGTAAGACAATGACTTAAGACAAGACATAAACCTCAGCATGTGAATTCCACATAAAACAAAACACTTTAACAATTAACAAACATACATCAGAGTATTTTGTGTGTGTGTACGTACGCAAGTGTGTTTATGTGCGTGTGGTGCAATGGAGGAGTTGGGTGGAACAAAGTTGATTGCAGGCACATCGCAGGGGGCAGAGAGAGTTGATAGTGAAACATCCAGAGGACAAATGGGAAATCACAAAGGGAACAGAGAACAGATCTAGATCCTCTGCACTACACACATCCTCGACATTCCCGTCTTGACTGTCGGCTCTTCGAGTGGAGACTCCAGTCACCTGCTCGTCTTTGCGTTGCAGTGTGATCAATTGAACGCCTCCCTCACCGATCAGCGACATCGGCCTCTAATGTGCAAAGGCAATGTATAGTACAGACATTCTCACATGCTTCCACTGCCTCATTCAATTCAAAAATCGCCTCTACACCGCAAACACGGCAAACTCATCTCATTTCAGTGAGCTGCTTGATCTTCTCCATTTTCCTCCTTTTCTCTCCGCTGATCTTAACAATCTGCCACCTTTTATCCTCTTCCACGCTTTCGGTCTCAATATAATTAAAGACGTGTTGGTAATTGTGCGAGTGCGATTCTCAACACCGCCACAATTTGATTTGAGATCTAATATTGTCTTAAATTTTGGTCTGTTTATCATACAAATTGATTGTATGGCTTCAGATGACTTGGAATATAGTGCACTAGTCGTATTGACTACATTCACTGTGGTTTTATGGTGGGGGGTTTTTTTGTTTTGTTTTTTGTCCTTTATGAAGCTTGACAGCCCGCAGTCATTATTCACTCTCATTATATGGCAAAAAGACTTGTTAAAACCTTTGCTTTTGTGTTCCATGGAAGAAAGAATGTCATATGGTTTTGGGACGGTATGAGAGTATGTAAATAAAGACAGAATTTTCATTTTTGGGTGAACTATTCCTTTAATGCTATATTTGAATAACAACAGAAATAAAACTGATTGTGTACTTATAGTTATGCTACTTTCAAATAAGATTAGTGACACTGTTTTTAGAATATTTTAATAACATGATAAAAGTAAAGGTATAATGAGTCAATGTCCCTTCCTCATTACTCCCTCTTCTCTTCCTACCATCTTTCCCATGGCTTTCCTCAGACTTCAAAGAGGTTATTTCCCATTACATTTTTGGGATCTATAAGTTGGATTGCTGTTTTCTCCTACCTGATGGTGTGGTGGGCTCATCAGGTAAACAGATACACACACCTAAAGCTCACAATTCATCACTCAGTTACACATTACCAGCTACATCTGGGGTTGAGGTCTGCCTTCTAGAGTTTAGCAACTCTGTTCTTCTAAACTACAGATACACTCCACCAATAACAAAAACTTACTCAGCCAATCCTCTATATGTGTAAAGTTTTCTAACTGGCCTTCCTTTAGTTTACCACACTCAAAGTATATGCTAAAATGCACTCTTTTCTGCAGAAAGAATGTTCTTGACTTTGGCAAGCATCATAGTTTCTTGAAATACAGTGGTCCCAAAAAGTATATGGACACTTAAAACACACTTTGTTATGTCACTGCATTAAAGAACTAAACATCACACCAAGTGGCTTCTGCAAACGAATGATGCTTGATCTTTTCTCAGAACTATCTTCGCTTTTCTAAGCCATTTTGCATGTACATTCACCAGCTGGTCCCAAGGTAATTTTTTTGGAGCTGTATGAATACGGTTATTCTCAATTCAAACATTTTGAACAGTATATCTATTGTTAAATCATTTAAAAAAGAAAATTCATTTTGTGAAATGTGCTTGTGCTATCTTTAAGTGTTTTGCACTTGTTTAAATGTTTTGTTCTTCCATGCAATTACATTCATACATTCAAGTGTGGCTTACATGTCAAAATATTTAAGTGTCCTATACTGTGTCAGTCATCTCAAAACAAAGGGTTGATTCAGTATTTCCAGTGCCTTCTGTAGGAATGATAACAATGTCATCTTGGGTTTCTATCACCTGTGTTTTTGTGACTACACAATTCCTTCAAGCCTCACCTTTTAAAATGTTCATACATTAGGCAGCTATCCCTGTGTGGGATTCTGTATTTTCAAAAAAGAATAGAAAGTATGAGAGAATAAAGAGTATATCTTCCATGTGAGGTAGTCAGAGGTGAAGGTTGAGCTCTCCTGTAACACTGCTGTAAATCTGTAACTCAGAGCAGCACAATAAAACCAGCCAAACCCCAAAGCCATTTAGCTATTCTTGTCATTTCTCTGAGAGCAAATGGTTCTCTAGTGCTGCATTAGCTCCCTCCAGAAAGTCCCTTAATATACCCAAGTAGCATTGCAGTCAAACAGTCAACGTTTTCCACAGAAGGTCTATAATCAACCATACTAACATTTTTTACTGGAGAACAGATTTTAGTGAATCAGACATACTTCTAGTTGTATCATAATATTAACTGCTAGTAAGTTATATAAACAATAAGGAACAAGGAGGAATAACACTGTGGTGAGAGTGCAATGAATGATATAGAGCGCAACAGTGCCTGCCCATTTTTCAGCTGTTTTGGTTCCGAAAGTATTTTTCCCATTCATTTTTCCATTGGGATTTAATAAAATTCTTCATAAAAGCTTTCCAACCCAAGAACCAAACCAACTGGCTCCAAGGTGAATCACAACATTACAAACTTTAAATTTATGGCAAAAAAAATACAATTTGAAAATTGGACAAAAAGACAAAGCTACAAGAATGTGTACTTAGCGTATTTAATGCGGGAATGAACTACAGTCCCATAAAGCATTGCAAATAACATAATCAAATGAAAACCTCCTGAGACCCGAGCGTGACTGCTGTATGCATTTACCATTTCCCTTTTTGATTTGTATCTAGTAGCACCTAATAAATATGCAAAAAAATAAAAATAAAAAATAAAAAAATAAATAAATCCTAAAAATTGATGTCCACATATGTGGACATCGAAACTAAGTTTTGATATTTTAACCCTTGTGCGTCAATTTAAAAAAGTTATTCAGATGTCCTTAGAGGACAAAAATGTCCACATCAAAAAACTGCCATAATAATATTATATATTAATATTATGTTCCACTTTCAATGTTCATTTTTTTAACCAACATCAATCCTGATCATAACTACCAAATTCATTAATTTTCGGGATTTTAACCCTTTAAATGCCAGTTTGTTTATATAATTCCACTGTTGTTTTTTTTATGAAAAAAACACAAATGAATTATTTTCCATATACTAAATGGTAAGGGGAAATTTTTTTTGGGGGTGGGGGATTATCACAGACTGGGATATGTCAATGATTAGCGACAACACTGATTTTGATGCATTATTATTTTTTATGCAGTGTCAGATAAAAAAAACAAAAACCTCACATTCACACTTAGATGACAAAAATATCCGTGTCAAAAAACTGTCATAAAAATATTATATATTAATATTATTTTCCAATTTCACTGACTTAAATTTTAACCAACATCAGTCCTGATCATAACTACCAAATATTCATTCATTTCCATGATTTTAACCCTTTAAATGCCAGTTTGTTTACATAATGCCACTGTTGTTTTTTTAAAGACACACACATACATACACAAATTTCTCAATACACACATACAAAACACACTCTGACATCCATACCAACACACCCACACAATTTTATCTGCATCATTTATTCAATTAGCCTGCAGTGCTCCATAATACAGAAAATAGGAAAAAAGCATGTATTTGCTCCATAGGCTAAACATGAGAAAAATGGTGCCATCTGGTGGAAAATATAAAAAATTAAAATTTTGAAGCCAGGGCTCCGGAATAAAAGCATAATATAATAGAATTCATGATTTTATGCTTTAATGGCACTGGGATCATATATTGCAGTTTTAATGGGTTTCAATGGGGACATTTTTGTCCTGAAGGCCCTGAGTGTAAATATTTTGTGTACACAGTTTATTATAGATGTATTATAGGAACTGAGGTTGACATATCAAAATTCCCCCAAAAATACACACCTTTGGCAAAATGTATGCCATTGGCATTAACACAGCCAAAATGATAAAAAAAAAAAAAAAAAATGAGAAAGACAAAAATGTCCCGGAGGTCACACAAGTGTTAAATAATACCAAGCTATAAAAAGTCAGACCTTTTTCTTTTTTTCAAATTGTATATTATGTTTCCAGGAGTGTTAGTTATTCATGTTTCTGAGACGTTACAGATATTACATCTGAAATCAGCATAATTAATTCTTATTCAAAGTTATGGCCAGTGTCATCCAATCACTGCCAACCATGTTAAAATAAAAAAATATACATTATAAATTCTGAATCTATACTGATTATCATTGTCCCATGTCTGCCAGTGGTTCAAACATCATCTGCAGCTTGAAACTTATCTTTTGATAGGACGTTTTGATTGAATGCATTTAGCTGCATAGAGAGAATGCTCTCTTGATGGAGTTCTTAACAAAAGTTCGGGAGGAGCATGTTCATTTAATCCAACCAATCAGCACCGGAGAAAGCATACAGTGCATACGGAAAGTATTCACAGCGCTTCACTTTTTCCACATTTTGTTATGTTACAGCCTTATTCCAAAATTGATTAAATTCATTATTTTCCTCAAAATTCTACAAACAATACCCCATAATGACAACATGAAAGAAGTTTGTTTGAAATCTTTGCAAATGTATTAAAAAAAAAAAAAAAAACGAAAAAAAAATCACATGTACATAAGTATTCACAGCCTTTGCCATGACACTCAAAATTGAGCTCAGATGCATCCTGTTTCCACTGATCATCCTTGAGATGTTTCTACAACTTGATTGGAGTCCACCTGTGGTAAATTCAGTTGACTGGACATGATTTGGAAAGGCACACACCTGTCTATATAAGGTCCCACAGTTAACAGTGCATGTCAGAGCACAAACCAAGCCATGAAGTCCAAGGAATTGTCTGTAGACCTCCGAGACAGGATTGTATCGAGGCACAGATCTGGGGAAGGGTACAGAAAAATTTCTGCAGCATTGAAGGTCCCAATGAGCACAGTGGCCTCCATCATCCGTAAATGGAAGAAGTTTGGAACCACCAGGACTCTTCCTAGAGCTGGCTGCCCGGCCAAACTGAGCGATCGGGGGAGAAGGGCCTTAGTCAGGGAGGTGACCAAGAACCCGATGGTCACTCTGACAGAGCTCCAGCATTTCTCTGTGGAGAGAGGAGAACCTTCCAGAAGAACAACCATCTCTGCAGCACTCCACCAATCAGGCCTGTATGGTAGAGTGGCCAGACGGAAGCCACTCCTCAGTAAAAGGCACATGACAGCCCGCCTGGAGTTTGCCAAAAGGCACCTGAAGGACTCCCAGACCATGAGAAACAAAATTCTCTGGTCTGATGAAACAAAGATTGAACTCTTTGGCCTGAATTGCAAGCGTCATGTCTGGAGGAAACCAGGCACCACTCATCATCTGGCCAATACCATCCCTACAGTGAAGCATGGTGGTGGCAGCATCATGCTGTGGGGATGTTTTTCAGCAGCAGGAACTGGGAGACTAGTCAGGATCGAGGGAAAGATGAATGCAGCAATGTACAGAAACATCCTTGATGAAAACCTGCTCCAGAGCGCTCTGGACCTCAGACTGGGGCGAAGGTTCATCTTCCAACAGGACAACGACCCTAAGCACACAGCCAAGATAACAAAGGAGTGGCTATGGGACAACTCTGTGAATGTCCTTGAGTGGCCCAGCCAGAGCCCAGAATTGAACCCGATTGAACATCTCTGGAGAGATCTGAAAATGGCTGTGCACCGACGCTCCCCATCCAACCTGATGGAGCTTGAGAGGTCCTGCAAAGAAGAATGGGAGAAACTGCCCAAAAATAGGTGTGCCAAGCTTGTAGCATCATACTCAAAAAGACTTGAGGCTGTAATTGGTGCCAAAGGTACTTCAACAAAGTATTGAGCAAAGGCTGTGAATACTTATGTAAATGTGATTTTTAATTTTTTTTCCCATTTTTTATTTTTAATAAATTTGCAAAGATTTCAAACAAACTTCTTTCACGTCATCATTATGGGGTATTGTTTGTAGAATTTTGAGGAAAATAATGAATTTAATCCATTTTGGAATAAGGCTGTAACATAACAATATGTGGAAAAAGTGAAGCGCTGTGAATACTTTCCGGATGCACTGTATACAGTTGTGCTCAAAAGTGTGCATACCCTGGCAGAAATTGTGAAATTTTGGCATTGATTTTGAAAATATGACTGATCATGCAAGAAGTCTTTTATTTAAGGATAGTGATCATATGAAGCTATTTATTATCACATAGTTGTTTGGCTCTTTTTTAAATCATAATGATAACAGAAATAACCCAAATGGCCCTGATCAAAAGTTTACATACCCTTGAATGTTTGGCCATGTTACAGACACACAAGGTGACACACACAGGTTTAAAATGGCAATTAAAGGTTAATTTCCCACACCTGTGGCTTTTTAAATTGCAATCAGTGTCTGTGTATAAATAGTCAGTGAGAGTGTTAGCTCTCACGTGGGTGCATTGAGCAGGCTAGATACTGAGTCATGGGGAGCAGAAAAGAACTGTCAAAAGACCTGCGTAACAAGGTAATGGAACTTTATAAAGATATAAAAAGGACATCCTTTAGAAAAGGATATAAAAAGATATCCAAAGCCTTGAAAATGCCAGTCAGTACTGTTCAATCACTTATTAAGAAGTGGAAAATTCGGGGATCTCTTGATACCAAGCCAAGGTCAGGTAGACCAAGAAAGATTTCAGCCACAACTGCCAGAAGAATTGTACGGTATACAAAGAAAAACCCACCGGTAACCTCAGGAGAAATACAGGCTGCTCTGGAAAAAGACAGTGTGTTTGTTTCAAGGAGCACAATACGACGATACTTGAACAAAAATTAGCTGCATGGTTGAGTTGCCAGAAAGAAGCCTTTACTGCACCAATGCCACAAAAAAGCCCGGTTACAATATGCCCGACAACACCTTGACACGCCTCACAGCTTCTGGCACACTGTAATTTGGAGTGATAAGATGAAAATAGAGCTTTATGGTCATAACCATAAGCGCTATGTTTGGAGAGGGGTCAACAAGGCCTACAGTGAAAAGAATACCATCCCCACTGTGAAGCATGGTGGTGGCTCACTGATGTTTTGGGGTGTGTGAGCTCTAAAGGCACGGGGAATCTTGTGAAAATTGATGGCAAGATGAATGCAGCATGTTATCAGAAAATACTGGCAGACAATTTGCATTCTTCTGCACGAAAGCTGAGCATGGGACTCTTGGACTTAGCACAAGGCCAAGTTGACCCTCCAGTGGTTACAGCAGAAAAAGGTGAAGGTTCTGGAGTGTCCATCACAGTCTCCTGACCTTAATATCATCGAGCCACTCTGGGGAGATCTCAAACATGCGGTTCATGCAAGACGACCAAAGACTTTGCATGACCTGGAGGCATTTTGCCAAGACGAATGGGCAGCTATACCACCTGCAAGAATTTGGGGCCTCATAGACAACTATTACAAAAGACTGCAAGCTGTCATTGATGCTAAAGGGGGCAATACACAGTATTAAGAACTAAGGGTATGCAGACTTTTGAACAGGGGTCATTTCATTTTTTTCTTTGTTGCCATGTTTTGTTTTATGATTGTGCCATTCTGTTATAACCTACAGTTGAATATGAATCCCATAAGAAATAAAAAAGAAAATGTGTTTTGCCTGCTCACTCATGTTTTCTTTAAAAATGGTACATATATTACCAATTCTCCAAGGGTATGCAAACTTTGAGCACAACTGTATAAGCCGCAGCTTACCTCCGTCCTACAACTGTTCTTCTGGCATCCCTCCTCCACCCCAACTCCACTATCATGACTAGGTACTTCTAAATCAGACAAAGGAGTCCATGGGGTTGGGGGGGAGCTCGAGCCCTCCATCATGGACAGCAAGCCAAATATGTTTACCTTTTTTCCATTTAAAGATCGTGAACTCCTTATTTAGTGAATGACTTGACCTTCAGTGTGCTGTCTTTCTACACTGGTCTCAGAACAGTTCGAAATGCACCTTATTTCACCCTAACTCCATATACAGTGAAAGCAACTTGTATCACGTGACACAGTGTGGCAGAAGTTTAACCCTTAAATGACAGTCTAGAGTCTTATGAACTGTATTCAGTCAGTTTAAATTAATTTAAATTATGCATTGCGTATAGCAAAGCCAAAATACAACATCCACACATGGGGACGCGGAGTCGGACAAGGTTAAGTATAGGAATTACATATTTTACGTTTGTTGCAAAATATTCAGATATATACAAATATATAAGAAGTTTGAGAGTGTAGGGAGACTTACTCGATTGCGTCATTTACAGTGCGTCATGGGAGTGGGAGGTTGCTGCAGTGTTTTTTTTTTTTTTGCCGTGGTTTGTTTACCGCGACTCTCTGATTGGTGGATCTTTCTCATCAGGTTTCATAGGTAGTGTAGTTCTTAAATTAAAATAACGTGGGCTGATGGCTTTCAACAAAAGTACAGTACCATAGATTAACAACCTCAGAGCTCATGGTAGGTCTGTCCATCTACTGCCTACACAGACAGCTACCGTTTAAGGCAATGAAACTTGATTGATTTGAAAAATGTAACAAATGCAGTGACATTGTTAATGGTCACTCAAGTGCGCCACACAAATAGCGCTCCTCACTCAAAGTGCAAGAAACCCGACACACTCAATTGAGTCTAGCGTTAGCACTAGTTGCTAAGCTAATTACCTGATACTCTAAAAACTCTCAAAAATACACAGCCTAAACAAATATTGGGGGAACTAGTCCATTTTAAATACTACCAGAGTGTATCTATGATGCCTTAAATTGATGATGAGCTCACTTGGATGATGCCTTTGGATCCCAAGCTTGTGATATACTGGTGTGTGCATTAGCAGTTTAGATGGGGATCATATGTTTGCATCAGTATGTGTTAGTGGGTGTAATACCATGCTTACTAAAAAAACGCAATGCAAATTTCCCCCGCAGGTTGGCGAAACTATTGGAATCACAGAGGAGATCATGGGTCTGACCATTCTAGCAGCTGGTACCTCCATTCCAGATCTTATCACCAGTGTTATTGTTGCACGGAAGGGTCTGGGAGACATGGCCGTGTCCAGCTCAGTTGGCTCCAACATTTTTGACATTACTGTGGGGTAAGATATCCTCATCATTGCTACAATAATATTCATCATCATTTCAATTTACAGTAATTGACTACATAAAGCATCATTTGAATGCTGAATCTTGTTGTGTTTGTTTACAATCCCCAGCCTGCCGTTTCCATGGTTAATGTTTTCATTGTTCAACGACCTGAGTTCAGTGACAGTGAGCAGCAATGGTCTGTTCTGCGCCATTGTACTGCTCTTCCTCATGCTCCTCTTTGTCATTATCTCCATCGCTGTGTGCAAATGGAGAATGAGCAAGCTCCTGGGTTTCCTCATGTTCTTGCTGTACTTTGTCTTCTTGGTAGTCAGTGTAATGCTGGAGGACAAGATCATCATCTGCCCAGTCTCCATCTAATTCCTTTATCCTGCATGTCCTTGTCCTTATCTCGATGTCACAGTCTGTTCTTTTTCACTTGAAACTCAGGGCATCTTAACTTTAACATGGAAGCTTGGATGTGGCAGTGTGTTCACATATCCACTGAAGACTGAGTAGATGGGTTTCTGTAGCTTGTTATGGGAAAGTAGTGCAATATTCTGCATGCACTTTCAAAGGCAGTACATAGAGACTTGAGATTGAAGTCTGATGAACTGTAGATTTAGCCATTTGTTAATATGCTGCATGCAGAGGCCGGATTTGAACGAAGGGACATTAAGACCAAGGAGACACTATATCCAAGAAGAAGACGGACATCTATAGAGAATGTCTATAGACTCAGGAGAGGACCTATGTTGCAAATATGTAATAAAATAAATAAATACCAATGAGTACAACAACAAAATAATGGTACTATACTGGATCATGGTACTGTGCTTTAAAGCTCATGATATCAAAAGCCTTGTGTTGCACAATTACTGACGAAGAAAGCAACAAAGCTCCATATTTGCTTTGTCTGAACATTGGTCCTTTCTGATTGTTACTTGAGCATTTTCTTTCTGAGTATTTCAAATAATTTATTGAATAGGCTTGTAGACATAGTCTCCAGAAGTCTAGGCCTACAAATAATCACTATCCAACTCACAGATTTGGAGCACTCATTGTACTATTGAATATAATCGATTATGTTAACTATGTTATTTGTTAATGCAATATTTTATGTTTATTCTCTGGGACTGATGTTTAATTTGATCTGATTTATTTGTCAATTTCAATGAATGATTAGTAATTGACATACTCTGCTCTCTTTCTCTCGCACTATTGGAGCTGCCAGTTGGTGTAAATGTGAATAGATCTGTAGAGTGCACTTTGCAGAATCTGTTAACAATCATTCATACCTGCCTGTATCTCTTATTTCTGTCTAATTTTGGTTGATTGGATGAAATTTTAAAGTGAACGTACTCTAAGAATGCTTGCAAAATGAATGCAGCACCCAACAGCTTTGCAGCTGACCATTATTCTTAGCTAAAAATACATACTATATGTGTCGATCCATTTATAAATTCTGTATAAACATAAGTGATTGACAAAATAAAATGATTTCTAAACACACACATGAGTATTACTTTAAAAATCAAGTAGGTCTATTTGTATATGGGTGTTTCTTCAATGTCAGGCACTTTTAGCAATGTGGACTTCTAGAAAGTAAGTCTCATTATAACTTTTTTCAAACTCTCAACAAGTGTTTTAATTTGTCAAATAACGATGTGTGTGTACATTTATTACAGGAAATTTATGTCATTTTGTTTTCTGAAAGTCATGAAAATTTCCACTACAGTGTAATTTCCACCACGTCTTAAATTCTGTATTGTGTTTAATAAAATGCCATGGTGGAAATGACAGTGATGGAAATTACATTTAATTTTTTTTACACTTTTCACACTTTTTTACAGCTTGATTGGAAATGATGCCCAGTAAAAATACTCTACTCACAAGTAATATTTAAAGCATCACTTGTCTCATATTTTGGTAACACTTTACATTAAGGTTAACATTGGTTAACAACATTAACAATGAACAATACTTTTACAGCATTTATTAATATAGGTTAATGTTAATTTCAACATATATTAATATATTTTAAAATCAGAATTTGTATATGTTAACATTAGGTAATGCACTATGAACTAACATGAACTAACAATGACAAATTGTATTAATTATATTGTCACTATAATGTCTTTGATGTCCAACTGTACTAGACAGTACTGTATTTACTTGTACTTGCTATATAACAGCTGATCATCAACCATCCAAAGAAGTCTTCTCAATAATACCAACATTTCAGTATTACAGTAAAATTTCAGTATTCTATAATGCCAGTGAAATGTCATGCTTCTTGATACCAATTTCGGTACCAAAAGTAATAGCCTATGTTACTGTATAAACTCTTTTATTTAAAAAGTTAAATGTTTCTATACATATTACATCAAACAATGGCATTTAGCCTTCAAGAATGTCTGAAGTAAATATAGTTTCAAGTTCTCAAGTGGTGATTCAAGACAAACAGTAAGAACAAAGAAACTATAAGCAATAAAATAAAAAGTTCAAGTCTTTCAGGTGTCTAACAGCAGTATCACATAACTAAGTAAATTCAAGTAAATAATGTACTAATATTTAAATCTACTACAGTTAACCAGCCAAGGGCAGAGAGTTTTCTCTTTTTCTTGACAATAATGTTGTCTTAGTAGAAACATATCAGACAGTGGCAGGTCTGGAATGCTGGATTGCAGAGTAAAGCCTAACGTATCCCATGTTTTTCCTGCGCATTATACAAACCTGCTGTTTTCATTAATCCCTCGTCAAGACAGGGATTTTGACCAGTGCTAGAAGTGGGCCGATGTTCTGACAATCTGTGTTACCTGCTCAGCATGTGCTACCAGCAGTAAAAACAGAGATATGTAAAGTTAAAACATGGGTAGCACATGTCAGGAGGCACGGGAGGACCTGTTGGTATGTTCTACAACAGCATGAAATGTGTTAAAAACCCAGGTAGCACATCTTGTCAGGCAGATAATATCTATCAGGATGTGCTACCAGCATAACTATCAGATAGTGTTATATGGTGTGAGGCTGTACTAAGCCCTAACCCAACCACAAACCCTATCCACAACCCTAAAACTATGTGGGTATAGTGTTGGTTGCACATCCTGATAGGTAGCATGTATTTTCAGGACATCAGCATGCAACAGTATGCCCACTGGCAACAATGCAAATGTGACATAACAGTACAAGAGCTCCCGCAAAACGATCAGTGCCTATCTCGTTTGACATCCCTACTGTACACTAACCTGTCTTGGAATAGCATGTCTTGCCTCCTGCAGTTCACCTGGCCTCCCGCTCATTCTTTGCCCCCTATTTTTTTACGTTGTTTGCTCATCTGCAATACAACATAAGACGTAGCTCAGTAAGTATGTCTCGGATGTCAAAAAGACATTCAGTAGATGTCTGGTGACATTGATTTTGGGACTTATTTCACCAATATTGCATGTTTTTGTGGTTTTGATTGAACTCTTAAGCATAAAAAGCTGTGCCTATACGATCATTTAGTTATCGTGTAGAGGCGTAAGTGCTTTTATAAAATTATATGCTTCATATTTCTGCCTATCAACCCCCCAATATTGGCCCCATTCACTTCCATTGTAGGTGCCGTAGATTTGAGCCAATGTCAGAAGACAGCTGCCTATTTGGCAAGAGACAGCGAGGCAGCTCACATTTTGAAACAGACCCCATGTGTACCGAAATTACACATTAACATAACAGCAAAATGTATAGTATAAAACCAAAATAAACATCAATTGGTCTGTTGCGACTGGACATTAGCTTACTTTTTGACTGTGTTCTGTTTGACTCTTACTTTTAGCAAGATAGTATTGAAGCATTGTTATTAATAAAGAAAATATTCACAGAACCCTCTCTCAAAAACAAACCAACAAACAAACAAACACTGGAGAACAATAATGAAATGTTTTTCAAGGTTCCTGTCAGTAGATGGCGTAAAGAAGAACCGTATCTGCGTCACCAGAAACACGGAAGCGGAAGTGTGTGAAGAATGATGTTGCGCTGAGTAAGGAAGGGTTGTCAATTTCACTTTGTTTACATCATCTTTACCTTCACTTATTGTTTAAAGCCACGTACATGTAGAGGATTACAGTGACGAACTTCAGACCATCTAACTCAAGGATAAAAAAGAGTTTCACATCATATTTGGAGAAATGAAGAGCGCTGGAGTTTTACTGCTGCACATCTTGCTTGTTGTGCCTCACATCATCTGCTGGACGAATGGTAAATCATCTTTTATTCGAAATATAGAGCTAAATAAACAGTACAAGGGATCTCAGTAAAGATAGATGGGTAAGTCTGGTTTTCTAAGTTAGAAGTAGAGGTGTCAGAGAAGTTTGACAGGTCAGATTGGAAACAGTTTTTGTGGGTGTTGTAAAGCTCGGAGTTTAGTTTTGTTCTCTGTAGTGTGTATATATAATGAGCAATGCCAATAATGAGATACACGCCACTTGTGGTGTATAAAGTTGACATCCGGGTTTTTTTTTTTTTTTTTTTTTTCTGTACTAAAGATTTTGAGGGTTGTGGCCAGTATGATCATCTAAACGTGTATTTTATTTATATAACAACATATATTTTATTTATATAACAACATCAACATAATAATAAGTGAGAATATATATATATATATATTTAAATGTAATAAATCCTGGGCTTTTTATTTTTGGTGGGATGTGACAATTGTCATGTATTTATGTAATTTCTACATTCACAAGTATACAATGATAATAGTAATATAAAGTTGAAGAAGAAAATATGATTAAAACGGTTTTTAATAAAAAAATCTATATGTTTCTATCAAGCACTATAATGATCTAAATACCAAAACCGTTATTTATTCTTGTTAAAGAGCTTAAAGGAATATTACAGGTTTAATACAAATTAAACTCAGTCGACAGCATTTGTGGCATAATGTTGATTACGAAATAATTTCGACTTGTTCCTCCTTTAAAAAAAAAAAAAAAAAAGAAAAAATCTGTTACATGAGGCACTTACAATGGAAGTAAATGGGGGCCAATATTTGGAGAGTTTAAACACACCAGCTATTTACATTCATTCTTCTTTTAAAACTTGTGTATTATTTGAGCTGTAAAGTTGTTTAAATCATCATTTTTATGTTTAAGTGTTTTAGTCTTTATGCCGTTACGTCATCATGGCAACAATGTTGTAAAATTGGATATAACTTTACACACAAAAGATTAGCAAGTGATTTTATCTCACTAAAATCATGTTAAAACACATATTGTTTACATTTTGTGGGAATACTTTTGAAACGGTGAGTATTTTAACGTGTACGGATTGGCCCCATTCACTTCAATTGTAAGCGCTTCACTGTAACCCAGAGTTTTGCTTTTTTTTTAAAGCAAAGGCGAGTCGAAATAAATTTTTGTGTTAATCAACATTATGCCACAAATGCTGTTGATCGAGCTTAACTTGTATTGAACTCTGAATATTCCTTTTAATGCAAAAAAAAACATTGTTATGTGAACATGCAATTTGATTGTTTATCTCCCTATCCCGCAACAGATGCCGTGTTACTGCAGGATGTTCAGGTGCTCACCCTCTACAAAGGTCGCTACGCCACCGCACGGCGCTCCAGTCCGGTTCAACAGCTGCAATGTGTCGGGGGGTCAGCTGGCTGTGGATCATTCATCCCAGAGGTGGTCCAGTGTTATAACAAAGGATCAGATGGCATAGACATACAGGTAAGGGCCACAAAACTGCCCCACTGCTGATTACATTACTAACCTAATTTCCAAAAAGGTTGGAACAGTGTGTAAAGAACAAATGTGCATCAGACAATTGGTGTACGGATTGTGAAAACAGAAGTTTCATTTTTGAGTGAACTATTCATAGTCTTTCTCACTCTGTTTCTAGTGGGAGTGTAAGGCTGACATGGATAACGCGTACAGGTTTGGCCATGTGGAAGTTTCCTGTGAGGGTTACAGCAGTCCTAATGATGCGTATATCCTGAAGGGCTCATGCGGTCTGGAATACACACTGGAGCTCACAGCGGAGGGGAAGCAGCAGCACACTCATGGCTCCTGGGGCTCGTCTGGCTTTTCAGGCTTTGCCTCTAGCTTCTTCCAAGGCTTCTCTAATCAAAAACAGCGGCAGAGCGGTGGCCACTATCAGCAGTCTAATAACCATTATCCCTCCCAGAATGGCCAATCAGATGATGGAGTGGGTGGGCTTATGGTGGTAGCTTTATTTTTGCTGTTGGCATATGGTGTGTATAAGATGTTTTTGTGCAGCCCTACTCGGGGTCACCAAGGTTACGATGGCGATCCCTCACAAGGGTTCAGTGGGCCCTGGGATAACAGCCATGGCATGGGACCACCACCTCCTGGATTTAAGCCAGATTACACAGGTATTAAAAAAATGGAGAAAGACCCCAACAAAAATCAAAATCCCTGTTTGAATGTGTTTTAACTAAGTTTCATGACAAAAAAAGCCAACATCAGTTCAGTGCATTAAAGCTGAAGTGTGTAATGCCTGCACCAATTGCGTCACCTAACGGAATTGCAAAAATAACGAAGGTTCAAAGAGGTCCTGAACTCTACCCCGTATATCATTGGTCAGACAAACAGAGTCACACCCAAACTCAAGCCATTGGTTGAGCCAGTGTTACTATGTTTGCTATGTAACTGTATTTACACTTTTCAGAAAATCAACCTATGAATAGCTTTCAGTTGTCTCTGCATATTAAGATTGGATAGGAGAAAGTGTTTTAACAAAGGGAAACTTACACACTTCACCTATTTAAAGAGCACTGAGTTTGGAGTGACTTTGCAATTAACTTCATAAGCAGTAACTGTGATCAAGTTCAGTGTGAATAGTCCAGTTTGTTTCCTTTCTCCATTGTCATAGACATCATAGACTTCAAAACCTATTCTTAGGCACTATAATAATTTAGCATACATATACACTCACTGAGCACTTTATTAGGAACACTATGGTCTTAATAAAGTGCCCGACGTCATCTTCTGCTGTTGTCGCCCATCCGCCTCAAGGTTTGACGTGTTGTGCATTCTGAGATGCTGTTCTGCTCACTAAAATTGTACAAAGTGGTTATCTTAGTTACCGTAGCCTTTATGTCAGTTCGAACCAGTCTGGCCATTCTCCATTGACCTCTCTCATCAGTAAGGCGTTTCCATCCACAGAACTCCCGCTCACATGATGTTTTTGTTTTTGACACCATTCGGAGTAAATTCTAGAGACTGTTGTGTGTGAAAATCCCAGGAGATCAGCAGTTACAGAAATACTCAAACCAGCCCATCTGGCACCAACAAACATGCCATGGTCAAAATCACTGGGATCCAATTTTTTCCCCCTTTCTGATGGTTGATGTGAACATTAACTGAAACTTCTGATCCATATCTGCTCGATTTTATGTATTGCATTGCTGCCACATGATTGGGTGATTAGATAATCGCAGGAATAAGTAGGTGTTCCTAATAAGGTGCTCGGTGAGAGTATGAAAGCCTGCTAACTAAAACAGTAACCAACTATGCAAAATATTTGCATAATATTTATATCTATGGTGTGTATAAGATTGAGTTTTTTCCCTTATGTGTGTTTAATCTGCAGACCATTCCAGCTCAAGGCCTGGCTATGGTTTTTCTGACTCATACACTAGACCTCAAAATTCTTGGACCGGTTTCACTGGTGGAAACAGTGGAACAGGTGGTGGTGGATTCTGGACTGGAATGGGCACAGGTGGAGTTCTGGGATACCTGTATGGGAGTCAGAGGTAAGTGAGAGCTATGTATTTTTGCACAAAATTTTCACCTTTAGTTACCTCGTTTACATTTGGGTGATCTAATAACAACTGAACAGTGCTAATAATTTAACCAAATCATGCAGCCCATCTCCACCTGACTTTTGTATTGATCTTAGACGACAACCACACATGGGCTCCACAGGACAATCTTACTTCAGCAGACCTTCTCCACCATCACAACCAACAAGCTCAGGAACACGCACTGCCTCAGGTAAATTACAGGAAGTGTGCTTTCACACTTAGTTCGATTTCAGAGTTTGTTTCCTCACACCTCCCCCTGCACCACTGGTCTGTTCACATCATATTATTCATGCTATTATCTAATCAGCCAATTGTGTGGCAGCAGTGCAGTGCTTAAAATCATGCAGATACGGGTCAGGAGCTTCAATTAATGTTCACATTAATGTAGTGATCTCAGTGATTTCGACCGTGGCATGATTGTTGGTGCCAGACGGGCTGGTTTGAGTATTTCTGTAGCTGCTGATCTCTTGGGATTTTCAAGCACAACAGTCTTGAGTGTTTACTCAGAACGGTGCCAAAAACAAAAAACATCCAGTGAGTGGCAGTTATGCGGATGGAAACATCTTGTTGATGAGTGAGGTCAACGGAGAATAGCCAGACTGGTTCGAGCTGACAGAAAGGCTACTGTAACTCAGACTGTACAATTGTAGTGAGCAGAATAGCATCTCAGAATGCATAACATGTCAAACCTTGAGGTGGATGGGCTACAACAGCAAAAGACCATGTCGGACACTTTATTAGGACCATAGTGTTCCTAATAAAGTGCTCAGTGACTGTATTATACCATAATAATAGACTGGCATGGAAAGAAAATGTGTTAAAATAATGGCACGTCGGTCTTTGTGAGCAATTGCACAGAATACAAATGCTGGAATATGTGTAAAGAATCTAAGTACAGTACAGAAAATAAGTACAGACTATTACACAGACATGATTAAGAAAGTCAAGCTCAATGCTTTTACTCTAGGAAGTTATTTTAAATCATCAGATATGTGTTTATTGGATCGAGAAACATTTATCAGTTTTGGGTACATGCATCAGACTGTCAGTGAACGGACTGTGGGCTTGCCGTCTGAGGCTGAGACTATTATGGATTAGTCTGCATGTCAATCAAATACTGTATGTGTTTAAAAGATGAGAACAATAAAAGGTGTTTTCTGGTGCAGGTTTTGGAGGAACTAAAAGAAGATGATTGAAGACGAGATGCTAGATGGACACCCACACTCACAGCTTAAGTTCACAGATGGGTCACAACTGATTTACACAAAATTAAACCTTTTATGGGATATTACGGTCCTTTCATTACTGAAATGTTGCTAGACTAGATCAAGCATGCTATTCATATGGCTTACCGATAGTTTGTTGCTGTTCTCTCAAACTCATTAAAAACGCCCTTTCTTCTTTCGTTCTGAGGTAAACTATGGATTAAGTCAATAAAAAAGTTACTGTTTCTGCAGTGATGACAAATGTATATCAATCATTTAATGCAATGTGAAACCAAAAGAAGATCTTGGTTAGTTCATAGTTTGAAAAGGGACTTTGATTGTAATTGAACATCAATTGATGTAAGTGAATATATATATATATATATATATATATATATATATATATATATATATATATATATATATATGTGTGTGTGTGTGTGTGTATTTTATACCTTAAAATTTATGGAAATGCACTTACCTTATATGTGCAAACCTAAAATATAATGATTGGATTCTTGGTTTTTATTACCAGTACTTTGTGTGTGGGTGATTTATTAGCTATTACTGGACATTACTTCAGACATACTGTGATAAGTTGAAACATAAGTTAAAATTTGTATGTTGATCTGGAAAGGTTAAGTTGAAGCAAGATGTTTGTATAATAAAAAGCTTACTCTATCCAGCTTGCTTGTTCTGTTTTACATTAAAGTACTGTTCTGCAGAAGTTTTGGTTATCAATTTTTTTTCATTAGGTTGTAAGGTTGTAAGCATGAAAGGTGCTGATTTAAATTGGTGAATTATGAATAATAAACAGTTTTTCGAGTTATTACAAGAGTGTTAATATGCATTAAGGTTACAGATTTAAAAAAAAAAAAAAGGTATGAAAATATTCATTAAAATGTACACAACAAAAATGCCAGTTCATGCACAGCAAACACTTTTATTAATTTATAAGATGGCACTCCATCTTTTTTTATGGTTACGGCATCTTTTTAAGATTGCTCTCCCATCTTTTTTTATGGTTGCACTCTTTCTGCTTCATGCAATTCTATGCTGACCATTTTCTCAAGGACATGGTTTCACATGGCATCTATTTTTTTCTCCTGAAGATTTTGGATAGGGAGGCTCGGATACGAGAAAGCAAAGAGCGACCTCTTTTTGCTTTAGGTGTTTCTTCTCTGGGAAACGGACTGGGAGATCTTCTCTCCTCACTGAGATCTTCATCTATCTCTCCCTGATCCGAATCTTCTCGCTCAACCAGGTAAGTTCCAGGCCTCATTTCAATAGGTGAATCGTCACTGTCAGTTGTTGAAGCACAAGCCTGGATCAGTTCTTTCTCACTGTTTATGGGACTGCAGGACTCAGCCCTTGACCCACATGGTGTACAGTCATTCTTCTGTGCCTTCACACGCACTATGGTGTAGTCAAAGACGACTGCTGACAGAATAACTGTCATATAGGCAACAGCCATCTCATCCTCATACCATGCTGCCCTCAAATACCTCTTTTGTGCCAGAATGTCATGGGCTTCATTTACAATGTTTGAAATAGTAGTATTCTCATTGGTAGACCAGTGTTGTCTAGACCTGCAACGAGTAATACTCTTTTTTGTCAGCTTTTCCAGTCCCTTTACCAAGTTGTCGACAAGTTTGTCACACAGGTAGATGCCAGGGATGTTCACATCAAATGTAGCCTCAAGCTGTGAAACAAGTCCATCAACAATGCTCTCTATAAGGTGGTATGGCAAAATGAAAGAGGCCTCAGCGATTTCTTCCATTGATGTTTCAGGTCTTGTTGTGGAAGTTCTGTTTTCCTCAACTGCCCAATACTGCCAGTCTAGATGACAGTCAAGACCCTGGTCAACAGTACCACTGCTACATTCATGCTTTATAGAAGCACTGTGTAGTCTACTTTCTTGGGCATGTTGACTGCATCTCTCAGTGGGAGTGGGAGATTCATCCTTCCCAAGCAATTCCTCAAGGTCTATCTCT
The DNA here is from genome assembly GCF_019703515.2 of Myxocyprinus asiaticus. Taxonomy (NCBI): domain Eukaryota; kingdom Metazoa; phylum Chordata; class Actinopteri; order Cypriniformes; family Catostomidae; genus Myxocyprinus; species Myxocyprinus asiaticus. The sequence goes on along the minus strand of NC_059350.1, from coordinate 43,909,364 downwards.
TCCTCTTTTTCTTCAGCTTCGTCCTTCCTTCCAGCAATTGGACTAAGCATATCATTCTCAGGCATCACATCAGGTTTGGGAGTTCTTCTTCCCAAAAGTTCTGCCTCATCCAGCTGCTCAAAGCAGCTGGAAGCGACATCACTGGATTGCATACCTGCTTTCTTCCCTAAAACAACAACATGAATTGGTAAACAATTCATTTTAGATTACAATTTACTTAAGAAATTACACACAATGACATCAAGAGGATGAAAAGTATAGTACATGTACCTTGCCTGACTATCTCTGCAGTCCGTAGAGGATTTTCTGTGATTTCATTGATGATATCCATCACTGTGCCTGTCACTATTTTGCTGAGGGCATTCAGTGTAGTCTTCTCAGCTTTTGTGATGGTTGTGGAGCCAGCAGAGTCCCAGGTCAATTCCAAGATGCTGGGGCCATCCAATTTCAGGAATATTTTCAGGTTGTACTTTGCAGCGCACTGAGAGAAGTGATGAAGCACGTCCAGGTAGAATTCCCGGCGTACAAACATTTGAGTGTGCCCTTCAAACATCAAAAGCTCAGAGAACAAGTAATCTTCATGTAGTGCCTTGCCCATGTTGTTAGCTAGGAGTTCACTGTAAACACAGTTCACCAGATCTTTAGTAAACCTGATGATTAACTCCTGACTGAGGCACTGCTCTGATGCTCTAAAGTTGTCTGATAGCCCAAGTACTTCCATAGAGCGTCCTCGAGGCATCATTGACTCATCTTTGCTGTGCAAGAACTGCATCATACAGGCAAAAATGTTCTTCCCAATGATGCGCGCCTGTTCCGCAGAGCTCACATCTGAGATTCCATGACTGTCAATAGAATCAATGTTAAGATTGATGCCACTGTTGAACTTCCACTCTTCAGCTCTCTTTTGAAGTACCTGAGCTTTCTCAAGCAGACTTTTTTCCTCTTCCATGCAGATGGAAAAAGCTGGAAGGACCACATCCATGGAAACTGTTTTTATGCACTCAACAGTTTCCTGTATCACATTGCACAGTTGTGATTTGCTAATGCGTTTTTCTTTCAGGGTCCTCTTAACAATTTTGCGGTATCTGAAAGAAAAGAAAATTGGTTTATGCTTAAAATCAATTGTAGTTATGCTATTCAATACATTGCAATTGAACTTACTTGTTGGGCAGCACCAAGTATGGGTCAATCACTTCCCATGATGCTGGTAGTTGAAGCCGTGTGTTTGAATCGAGTGTACTTAAAGTGCATTTTCCACGGAGAGGTTCTTGGTGTGAGGCGAGAGCTGACACCTAAGCAGACAATGGCATAACAGAGGCTTAAACTTGTACTGTCAACATATTACAGGGTACCCACACCTTTTGACCCAGGAAATATGAAAACCCACTGAAAATGACATTTCCGTGACTTTTCCAGTTCTTTGTGATTACTTGGTAAATATTTGTAAAAATATTTTTATAAAGATTATACTGACAAAGAGCAATTTCTAGCCAATTAAATATTTAGATATTTACAGGTTATCCATGACCATTGGAGCTGTGATATCAGAAACTAACAAAAATATATATGTACAAATATATTCAATTAGTCATATTAGTGATATTATTTATAACTCTGGGACTCACTGTACTTGCAGATAGTTATCATACACTACTATTTCTCATATTTATATATAATTTATGTATGTATCTATCTATCTACAAATATAATTTAGTTTTATATATAATTATTTATTTATATATTTATAAAGAATTATATTACGTGATATATATTTTGTTTATATATAGTCTAACTCTTACCGGAGCTGTAATCGGTGGAAGCATGGAATTTCTTTCGAAATCCAGCGGGGTTAGAACCTCTTTGATTGGGGCCATTGCCCCATGAAATGTTGTCTTGAAAGTTTTATTCATACTGTCTGAAGAGCGATAAAAATCCATCACTGCAAAAATACAGACTGAAGCGGCGCATCACTCTCTACTGCTTTTATTGGCTTAATGCGTCAGCGAGTTCTAAATCATTATGACGTAATAATGCGAGTTCGCAAACATCAGCACGCTGCTTAGCATCCTTTCGTCCCTTTCATTGCCTATTAAATCAGTTGCTTTAGAATTAACTCATTTAAAAATGTCTGAAACTGTGCTTGAAGTATTTATAGATTGTATAAATGTTATGAATCCAAGAATGTACAATATTATTACGTACTATTTGATTTCTTTTTCTGATTATTGTTATAATTTTGCACTTTATGGTCAATGACGCTTCACCGTGTGTCATTTAGTAGTTGTTTTGGTGAAATAAACAGAATAGTATTTTGCAATGACTTTGGGATAGAAAGAGAATAGTATTAGCCTATTAATAATATTTACACAACAATGAATGACGATGTTCCACATTTATAAAATGAAAAGGTCTGTCTCCATGTCTTTTTTGTTTTATTTTTAAACAATACTGTAGTATTTTGTAAAAATGTAAAAGCAAACAGGCTATCAGAGCCTGTATAATGAAGTATTATATGGAAAGATGAATAAATATCACACTTTCCTCTCTTTGTTTCGTTTGTTTTTTTTTTTTTTTTATTATTATTATTATAGTCTAGCACTTTTTCTTTGCCTGTATGTTATTGTTTGCGCAATTTAAGCCATGTAAACATGGTAACATGTTGTTCGTTGTAGACAATGAATGAAAAAAAAATATTATTATGCAAGTTTGTAACGTAAATGCGCTCAATCTCAATGTTTTCCACAAAATAACAAATAGATGGCGATGTTGATCTTGTGCCAAATTTCCAGAGAAGAAAAGCAGAAACACAACATTTCATTCACAGTTAATCTCTTGGTTCATTGCATCACTCGTAAACATCAAACTAAAAATCCTGACTAACAAATTTCAGTCACATTAGATCAACCATAAGAAAACAGTTTCGAGGTGTGAGGTTTCGAACTCTTTTCTTTATTACAATAGTGGCCAATGATATTTTCTGACAAAATACACAGTCACTATAATTATTGTTACCACTGTGAAATCATTTTAAACTCAAATTAATATGAAATATTATTCAAAACGTGTAAGAAGCCTTCAGAATTGCTCTGTTCATTTGTATAACAAGTTACCACCATTTTATTGTAGAAACAATGACTGTAGTCATTGGTTTTGACAAGTCAAAATTTATGGCACACTTGACTGAGTTTATTGTTTTCATTATCTTATTAAGGTATTTTAGCTAAAGGCTTGTGCTTAAATACTTGAAATCTATTTTGTAGACAAATGAAAATGGCAGCTGCTTATACATTACTTTGCAAAACTAAAACTTAAAGGTGCACTCAATAACTTTTGTCTTAGTGTCATCTTGGACTTTCTGACACCTAGCGACTTGGATGTAGCATCATATAAAATCAGTAGTTTTCAGTTTCAGATGTCATGAAATGTAATATGCACATTCAGCCATGATTACTTGAATCAATGAGTGAAAGTGTCAAATAACAGGATGGTTACTGAGATTAAGCGAGTAGTATTCGGCTGGTCATGTGATTCTAACATGGCAGCCCCCATATGCGGACCCTCTCTATGTACAATAAAACAGCTTTTATAAGGTTACTGATATGACTGGAGTCTTCGTTTTAATGTGAGTGGTCATGATTTCCTACATATATTGCAAAATGACATTTCATGTCTTTAGGAGTTACACTTTTTAATGAGGAAAAAATGACTGAATGCACCTTTAAAAGTAAAAGCTGTCAACAAATGCCCAGTTTATATGGGAAATCCTTTAATTTAGTTTTAAAAGCATCCCAGTTGGCACCTTATGGAGTTAGTTGAAAGATTACAAATCTCAGAGATTACAAGAAGCTAAAATATGAGATTGTTGATTTGCTTTAATTTTTTGGTCACTACATAATTCCCATAGTTCTACTTGTGTTGTTTCATATCTTTGATGATGTTATAATTATTCTAATATGTGAGGTGGGTTGGGGGGGGGGGGGGTAGATATATATCTGTCTATATATATCTATATAGACAGATATACTTTCTATATAGACAGTCTATAGATATAGGTGGAGAGACTGAATTGTTTTCATTGCACAATATGTACTGCTACATGTGAACAGTACAAGTATCAAGTGCTTCTAGGTCACTTAAAACTTCCCAGTGCTTTCCAGCTTGCAAAGGCATACATGCACGATCCCAGGCCATATACTGTTGCATTACAAGCACTGCAAGATAAATATGGCCAACCACGGCAACTAGTCCAGTGTGAGTTAGGTGCCATACTGAATGCCCCTGCTGTAAAGTTTGGAGATGCTGAAGCTTTTGAAAACTTTGCCTTATCCATCCATTAATTAGTAGGGATGCTCAGGACTTTATAAGGCCCAAATGGCTATGCGTTAAGGTGTGGATCTCATGTCGATCGCCTTTTGAGCAAAATGCCACCATCATACCATGACAGTTTTGTGGAGTACTGCTTTAGACACAGCATTCTACAGACTGGCACAGATTGTACCTACACTCTACCCAATTTCTCTGTATGGCTACAGCTAAAGTCTCAGGCTAAGCGTATTTCAAACAGGGCAGCAGCACTTTATCAAAGTGAGGTAACCAGGACAACTAAGAAGGATTCATGTACACCTTCTCACCCTAAGGACAGATCCACCTCAATCCTCAACTCAACTAACAGTACCTTAACTGTTCAAGGACAAGCAAGAGTTAAGACACCCAAGTTTCAAACGTACTGTCCATATTGCAACAATAAGGACCATTTCCTAAACTCTTGTTCGAAATTTAAGCTACTAACCACAGAGCAAATAATGAAGTGGATAACGGATGGAAAGCGTTGTTGGAAATGTGGAAGGATACATACTTCAGACAACTGCACTCTGAAGCGAGGGTGCCAGACATGTAAAGAGCTGCACCTGACCATTCTCCATGAAGCAGCCCTGCAGATACAAAAGAGTGTTCTTCTGGTCAATGCTTCCACCTCCCAGGTATAATTAGATTGTCCCAACTGATCTCCAAAGGTGATGCTTAATGAAGTTAAGGTCCTACTTCATAACAGGGATAATGCCATGGAGACATATGCAGTGTTAGACGATGCCTCTGAGTGCAGCATTGTACTGCCACAGGCTGTGGAACAGTTAAACCTCACCACAGTGCCTGAAACTCTCACACTACGTACAATACTTCAGGATGTACTTCAATTAAATGGAGCATCTGTTTCCCTCTCTGTGTCACATTTAAACAGACCAACTAGGAAGTTCCAGATGAATCATGCCTTCACTGCAGAGAATCTGAGACTGTCTGAACACTCTTATCCAGTAGCTGCTCTCCAACGCAAAAATGCCCATATCCGGTCCTTACCATTGCCACAGATTGAGCGGGCACAACCTTTGTTACTCATTGGGTCGGACATGCCTCACCTACTTGTGCCAGTCCAACCCATATGAATGGGACCTCCTAATGCACCCATAGCTGTTCACACCAGACTTGGTTGGGCTCTCCAAGGCCCTGCTGGATACAACCAAACTGCTCACTGGGATCAACAATGTCTGCACATCTCTATAGATGCTCAGAATGCTGAGCTACTCAAGAATGTTGAGCGTCTTTGTCAGATTGACACCCTGCCTTACATTAATGAAACAACAGCCACTCATTCTAAACAGGACTAGCATGCTCTGACACTACTCCAAACATGCACTACTCGGATTGAGGTGGATGGCATTCTAAGATGTGCCACTCCTTTGCTTAGATGGCCAAATGCTGTAACCCTCAAAGCCCCAAAGGAAGCAGTGCTGGCATGCCTCGCAGTATTGAACGGAGACTCGCCAAAGACCCAAACCTCACGGAAGCATACTGCACTGAGATGAACGAACTAGAGCAAGCTGGCTACGTTGCAGAACTCTCCACTCAGGAAGCTGAGAAGTCCACTGAATCCTGGTACATTCCACACCATATGGTAAATCACAATGGCAAAAACAGGATTGTATTCAACTGTTCTTTCCAGTATCAGGATCAATCATTAAATGAGCTCCTCATTCCTGGACCCATACTTGGTCCATCTTTGCTTGGTGTTCTGCTTCGGTTCAGACAACACACTGTAGCTGTAAGCGGAGATGTGAAAGGTATGTTTCACCAAGTTTGCCTACTGCCAGACGACAAGGCGATCCTGCGCTTCCTCTGGAGAAACATGCAAAAGACTGAGCAGCCAAAGATTTATGAGTGGCAAGTCCTACCCTTTGGCACAACATGCAGTCCTTGCTGTGCTATATATGCACTGCAAAAAATAGCCCATGACAATGGCGAAATTGATCCCATTCTTGTAGAATCAGTTACCCAGTCGTTCTATGTAGACAATTGTCTTCAAAGTATAGAATCAACTGAAAAGGCTAGAGCTCTTGTAGATGGCCTACAGCAATTGCTGCTTACTTCGAGGGTTCAATCTCTGCCAATTGGCCAGCAACAAACCAGAAGTCATTGAACACCTTCCATCAGAAGCAAGGTCACAAAGCAGTGAGCTATGGTTATCCCAAAAGAGTCCAGATCTTTTAGAGGGCACACTTGGATTGCGATGGAACTGTCTCGCCAAGTGGAATGCCTCAAACCAACCTTGAAAAATATCTACAATGTACTGGCCGCACAGTATGACCCTCTCGGGTACCTATTTCCATTCACCACCCAAGCCAAGATACTTATTCAGGATCTGTGGAAAATTCATGTTGGATGGGATGATTTCATTGAGTCTGACAGTCTAAGAAATAGATGGCAAACCTGGGTACAGGAACTACCTGATTTAGAGCAGCTAGAGATTTCCAGATGCTACACTCCATTTCAAGTGCACAATGAAACATTCACCAGAGACCTACACATCTTCTGTGATGCCTCTGAAAGAGCGTACAGCTCAGTATCTTATATGTGCACAGAAGACAAAGATGGCCATGTACACATTTCATTCGTGCTGGCCCATTCACGAGTAGCACCCAGGAAACAAATGTCAATGCCACGACTTGAACTGATTGCAGTACTTGCTGGAATGCAAATAGCTAAAGTCCTCCAAACAGAACTCACAGTCACCATCAGGCAAGTCATTCTCTGGTTAGATTCCACCACCGTCCTTCGCTGGCTGCAGTCTGACTCCTTCAGGTATAAGGTCTATGTAGGAACTCGAGTTGCTGAAATTCAGTCCCTCACAGATGTTAGTTCCTGGAGATATGTGGATTCGGGGAATAACCCAGCAGACGACATAACCCATGGCAAATCCTTAAAGGAGTTGACACAGTCATGTCACTGGACTAATGGAGCAGACTTCTTGTATCAATCAGAAGCATCCTGGCCAACCATGCCAGCTGCTGATCCTGAACCAGATACCGAATTAAAGAAGTCAGCACTCTGCCTGCACCTATGCACTAGTCCTGATGTACAACTCCCAGATGCAAATCAGTATAACACCTGGAAAGACATGGTAATGGCCACAGTGACATACCTACATGGGGCGGCTCAATCTTCCACATCGCAAATAGATGTAGCTGAGCATTATGTTGCTGCAGAGAGTCTCCTTCTCCAACAAACCCAAAGAGATTCATTTCCAGAGGAGGTTAAGGCTCTTTCATTAAACCGACCCTTACCATCCAATAGCCGGTTAGTGTCCCTGTCTCCTGAAGGCACATCAAGCCTCAGAGAGGCATTTATTGGAAACAACAATAAATGTAAAAAATGTCCAAAAGGGCTAATAAAGTGTCAAGGGGGAATAGTGTTCATAATAATGGGGGAATATGGCATCCTCGCGGTGAAACGGGGCTCCGTGAAAGGGCGGGGTAGGGTCCATAGGATAGCCCAGGCACAAGCTGGGTCAGTCGGCCGCTCACACTCCCCTCCAAAGTCCATGGCGTGAGGGGCGGCGGCGTCACAGGCCCGCGGCAAGCATGAGGGGAAGGCAGCCCGGCATCTAGCCCGTCGCCATCAACATGAGCTGTACCCCCGGCGACTCAGTAACACATCCGGGGTCCGAGGAACCGGTCCAGAAGCGTGTCCATCTCGTCCAGCTCCGAACGCTCCCAGCTCTAGTCCTGGGCGTGCGAGGATGCCAGTGTGTGCACACGTGGAGATTTGAAGTCAGCTCCCCGAGAAGAGGTGCGCTCTGCGTTTTAAAGACAGCGGTGATGAAGCATTATTTCCATCTGGTGTGCTTCATTCACCACTGACTTAACGAGGCTTATTAATTATGCACCTCTTTTCGATCTCCCGCCCAACTCCCGTCGTGAGCCTGGCTGAAGGGCGGCCCTAAGAGGCGGGGCGACGATGAGGGGTGGAGGGGTGGATCATTCCACCACATCCACCCAGAAAAGTAATCCCACTTCAAATTGACGATTTAGAAAATGTTCTCAAATATCACATTCTCTTTCTAGAGAGCATTTAATTGGATGAAAATCTTTGTATGAGTCATCAATATTTTTGGTCTGTTTTCTCAAAACAGAAAGACTGTCAGCTTTTAAGAGTACACAAGGATGCACTCTGCTCTATCCTCCTGTATCTCTGGAGCACTCAGGTGCATGTGTGTCAACCAGGCTTCCCTCAGTATGTGAGCTCAGGTGGCATGATAGTGCTGAGGAAATCACATGTGTGATTAAACAGGGCTTTCCTCAATATGGTGTTGCAGACCACAAAACTTATGTGAACAATTTTAATTCCACATGATTTTAGGGATGCATCATTTTTGGCCGATACTTATACAAATTTAAACAAAAAACTATAGGCCGGTACTGATATTTTTCAAAATGATTTAAGAATGCTTACATTTTCTTTTACAAAGAAGTACAAAAATTTTTTCACTGTTGTATCAAGAGGTAAAACACATGACTGTCCAAAATTTTAAAGACAGCCACAGAGAAAGATACATACAAGATACAAAGGTAAAAAACATTAAAAAAAAAAAAATGACTAAATATGATAACATGATGATTGATATGAAAGGTTATTTTGTACTTCTAAAACATTTTTTCACTTCTGTTGTTGCAGTTTAAAACACAGCCTTTTAAGGTTTAGTCATCACGCAAGGCCTTACTAATTGCAATTTTTAATCTTAATTCAATCAATCATGCAGCATTAATGGATATCATACCGAGATCTCTGAAGTGTAAGTCTGCTTGTTTCAAAGAGTTTTGGATGGTTTCATCATGTAGCCAAAAAGTAATTGTCACATTTTCATAGTTATAACCGATATGCTGATGGTTTTAATTTGGTCAATAATTGGCTGATAAATATCAGCAGCCGATACATCGGTGCATCCCTAATAATTTCAATTTTAAAGCGCTATGCAGCAATTTAACTATTTCAAATGGCTAGATAGTCCAGACATTCTGAAAAACATTGGGAAAGAGAAAACACTGTGCCCTGCACCAGCATCAGTTACAAAGTCTTTTCACTTCTACACATCAACCCCCTTTCTTACATTACACTATGTAACACAATTTTTGTTCCTGGGTAGTAAGTGTTATTTCCTAATTGCTTATGCCTCAAAAGTATAGAAAATGGCTATTATTCCCCACAAACTTTGCTTTTGTGAAAAGGACTGTGATATTTTGAAAGTTACCAATTTCCAATGAGAAAACAGGCGAATTTGTCTTTTCGTTCACATAAAGTAAAAACAAATAAAAAATGAATCCAAATTAACATGTTTTTATAATGAAGTAATACAAAAATGACTACAAAAGATTTAGCAGTGAGTAGTTTTTTGAGATTTATGATTATAGTGTAAATCACTTTCACGAATCAGCCCCCAAATGTACTCATCATACTTCAAGGCGTCCAGCAAGTTCTTGATGCTGTTGTAATCCTCTTTGAGGTGCACCAAGTGAGCCAGGGGAAGAGATGGGTACTTGTTACCATTATGGAGCAGCACAGCTTTGAGGCTTCTGGATGAGCTGTCAATGAAGAGGCGCCACTCATGTGAACAGACTGGTCACATTGTGGCAGAAGCAGAGCCCATTTTGACATGTGAAGAAGCTGGAAAAAGGTTGGTGACGCTTCCTCTGATCTGCGACTTGCGCACTTTCAATAAACAAGTTCCACTGCTTGTGCCTAGATGTCAAAAGCTCGGCATTGGACTTGGTGAGACCAAGATCTCTAATCGAGTCGTTGAGGTCTTTTTGGTTGGGGTAGTATGGGTTTCTCTCCTCAGCTCCACCTCTGAAATTGTCATCTGGATCTACAACATATTCCTCTCTCTCTGACTTGCTGCTCTCTTCTAAAGACAGCTGCTCTCTCTCCAGAGTAGTGGGTATGGGGAGCTCATGGCAGTGTGACACCGGGGCGATGGATGAAAGAAGGTCCGGATTGGTGCATTCTTGCCTGTCCGACGTTTGGAAGCGGTCCACCATGCAGAAGTAGCAGTTGCTTGAGTGGTCAGTGGGTTCCCGCAAAATTCTTGGGGAACTTCATGGCTCTCTTTTCCCCTGTGTACCATCCTACAAAAATACATTTATTTCACCCATGACTAATGTGTAAGAGATTCTTGCAACATTTTTCATATATGATATATTTTTTCAATAACATTGAAAATTGTAAAACATTTTACATTTAAAAACTTTTACAATTTTAAAAATTAACAAATTTTATAACATAAAATTCCGAGCAACAATTGTCCATCTTACCTTCCAGAGTTTTTTTGCAGTGTTCGCAGGTGAAATGAGGTGCCCAGGGTTTGTCTTGATCCCCGACAGGCATGCCGAAATATGCCTTGTAGGCCTCACACATCTTAGCAGATGCTTCCACGGAGTACTTTTTCGCTCTTGTCTTGATAAATTGGCCGCAGACATAGCAAAATGCGTCTGCCGGATGCTTGCAGCCTCTTGATGCCATCTCAGAAAAATGCAGATATGTATCAACTTAGGCAGCTGTAACTAAACTGAACTGGTGGGCTTAAGGCCCCTGTGTTTATACTAGTATTTATATTACTGGAAAGTTCTAGAACGTTCTAGAAGTTACTCCAAGTTTACTCAGCACTGAATCTATCTGGAATGTTCTGGAAAATAGGTACATTTCAAAATATCACTGTCCTGGTCACAAAAGCAAAGTTTGTGGGGAATAATAGCCATATTCTATACTTTTGAGGCATAAGCAATTAGGAAATAACATTTACTACCCAGGAGCGAAAAAAATAAAAAATAATTTGTTACACGGTGCGATCACAGTAAATTGTAACATAATTTTTAATTACAACTATGGCAGTTGTTGTTAAAAAAAGTTATGTTTTTAAAAGTGTTTAGGCTACTATTTTTTTCCATAACAAATCAGCAGTTTATTTTTAAGAAAGACTAACTGCCTAGCCACTGTAATGAGGAGCCAGCCATACATGGTCTTCCCTGTGATTATGGCATTACAGATGCAACTTTTAAACAATAGAACTAGGGTAAACATAAGGACAAATACAATTTAGAATAAAAGTCTGGACCTTTATAAATTATGAACAAATTCATGTGTAATATTGTAATATATTGTATTTCCTGTTCTAATGATTTTTGATATTAAGAAACATACTGGCCTGGTTTGCCTTCAGATATTCCTAGAATCAAAACGATCCCTAAATCATAAAGAGTCTGATAAAAGGAAAACAATATCTGTTATGGAGTAGGAAACAAACATTTTCACTATGGATGCAAGGTCCCAAATAAGTAAAGTGGTTTACTTATTACTATTATAACTAGCCCTAAAAAAATAAGGTGTTAAGTTTGTTTGATTTCCCACAGCACCTTGAAGTAAACAGAAAAACAAAACAAAAAAAAAACTCTGTTGCTTGATGATCAGATTATCAAAAATAAGTCATCAATACAAACACGAAATGCAACTAAATATCGTAAATATTAATTTATTGCAATTATGTTAAAAAAAACAAAAAAACAACTACATCACATATGTGGATGACCGTGTACCATTTTTGACCCGGGAAGAACCCTGGCATGTTAAACGGAACGCTCTCCATGCTTCTTTTCATCATAAAATAACCATAGCACAATGTAAACACTAAAGGAGAATTGTTTAAATTCTATATTACTAACAGCAAGAAATGGAATTGTAAAAATATTGATTGTTTCCAAACAGGTTTCCTAAACACTCTTACTTCTCCTTCCATCATGCCCCTGACATACAGGTAAGTCCTGCATCAAACTCACACCATTGGTTGAGCATGAGTTGACATGTTGGTCTGCATAATCAAACACAGCAGTGTTGGAAGCTCTGTAGAACCACAGGGTGACACTTTTTGGAAAGTCAACTAACAAAAGGCTCCTTATAGTTGTCTCTGCACATGGAATAGGAGTATTAAGTATTTTAACATCGGAAACATTACACCTTAAATGTGTTGATATTGTGCAACACTTTGTTAATAAATAATGTTTGTTTGGTTTTTCATTTTTATTAGTTTATTTGTAAATGTTGTATTTATAACTTGTGTGTGTGTTGCTTTGTGGCTTTATTGATAATGTTAAAGTGGTGAAACGCTCTCTGGATGTGTGGGGCAGTGAGGAGGATCTGGAGGAAGCCAAGGAGAGCAGAGAGGAGAACAAGGAGGTGCAGAAGCAAAAATGCTTCAACAAGAAAGTTAAAGGTATGAAAGCCAAACGATCTCATGCCATTACTCATCGGTGGCTGGATAGACAGTTGTTGAAGGTGAACCCAAGCATTTATTCCAGTTATAAAAGCTCATAAACGAATAATACTCTTTGTCAAATATATTTATAATGACTGGATGAAGACTTTCTAGTGTCTAGAAAAAGAACGATTTAGTGTAAATAGCAACAAAAAGCACATTCTATGCACTAAGTGCAAATAGTGTTAGATGCTATTTGCACCCCTAATTAAATACTAACATACAGTATCACTGCACTGTGTTTGTGTTTATTTAGAGTCCCACAGAAACCCTAAACCAACCCCTACCCCTAAACCTAACCTTCCTTTACAAAACTGTACCATAATTTTACTACAGTAACCATAGTATCACCCTGGTATTTTGTAGTAAAATCATAGTAGCTACAAAATTAAACATGGTTACTCCAATATTGCTATAGTAAAATCATGGTAATTTTATCCAGAACAAATCACTGTGAGACAATCAACCTTTATATTAATATGTATTTATTATTATTATAAATATAATTAAAGAAAATATTAAGAGTGGAAACAGGATGAGAAAAAGTGGGAATAGAACCCAGGTCATCCACATGAATAAAGCACATCCACACAGTCTAGGTGCTATTTCACTTAATTCAAAGAATCACTCCTAAAAACTAAACTAAAAACTGTGAGTAAATATTCCATTCATTTCTTCCATAGGGGAATTGATTATTAATGATAAAGATAACTTACAAGACAGACTGACCTACCATGAGCTCCGCTATTGTTAATTAGAACAGAATTTTTGATGAAGAATGTCATTACTCATGATCAAGCAGAGAAAGATCCACCAATCCCAGTGGCAGCCACCCAATCTCATGACGCACTGTGAATGATGCAAATGTATCATTCTCCCGAAACTCTCAAACTATTTATATATTTTTATATTATATATATATATATATATATATATATATATATATATATATATATATATATATATACACTATATTGCCAAAAGTATTCGCTCATCTGCCTTTAGACGCATATGAACTTAAGTGACATCCCATTCTTAATCCATAGGGTTTAATATGACGTCGGCCCACCCTTTGCAGCTATAACAGCTTCAACTCTTCTGGGAAGGCTTTCCACAAGGTTTAGGAGTGTGTTTATGGGAATTTTTGACCATTCTTCCAGAAGCGCATTTGTGAGGTCAGACACTGATGTTGGACGAGAAGGCCTGGCTCGCAGTCTTTGCTCTAATTCATCCCAAAGGTGCTCTATTGGGTTGAGGTCAGGACTCTGTGCAGGCCAGTCAAGTTCTTCCACACCAAACTCGCTCATCCATGTCTTTATGGACCTTGCTTTGTGCACTGGTGCGCAGTCATGTTGGAACAGGAAGGGGCCATCCCCAAACTGTTCCCACAAAGTTGGGAGCATGGAATTGTCCAAAATCTCTTGGTATGCTGAAGCATTCAGAGTTCCTTTCACTGGAACTAAGGGGCCAAGCCCAGCTTCTGAAAAACAACCCCACACCATAATCCCCCCTCCACCAAACTTCACAGTTGGCACAATGTAGTCAGACAAGTACCGTTCTCCTGGCAACCGCCAAACCCAGACTCGTCCATCAGATTGCCAGATGGAGAAGCGTGATTCGTCACTCCAGAGAACGCGTCTCCACTGCTCTAGAGTCCAGTGGCGGCGTGCTTTACACCACTGCATCCGACGCTTTGCATTGCACTTGGTGATGTATGGTTGGATGCAGCTGCTCGGCCATGGAAACCCATTCCATGAAGCTCTCTACGCACTGTTCTTGAGCTAATCTGAAGGCCACATGAACTTTGGAGGTCTGTAGCGATTGACTCTGCAGAAAGTTGGCGACCTCTGCGCACTATGCACCTCAGCATCCGCTGACCCCGCTCTGTCACTTTACGTGGCCTACCACTTCGTGGCTGAGTTGCTGTCATTCCCAATCGCTTCCAGTTTGTTATAATACCACTGACAGTTGACTGTGGAATATTTAGTAGCGAGGAAATTTCACGACTGGACTTGTTGCACAGGTGACATCCTATCACAGTACCACGCTGGAATTCACTGAGCTCCTGAGAGTGGCCCATTCTTTCACAATTGTTTGTAGAAGCAGTCTGCATGCCTAGGTGCTTCATTTTATACACCTGTGGCCATGGAAGTGACTGGAACACCTGAATTCAATTATTTGGATGGGTGAGCGAATACTTTTGGCAATATAGTGTATATAGATATAAAGTGTGAAAATAGTTGTAAAAATGTACACAGCAAGGAACAAAACTACCAGTTCATGCACAGCAAAAACTTTTATTAAATTATTTGGGCGTGGGGGTGGGGGTGATCTTTTTAAGATTGTACTCCATCTTTTTTTATGGTTACGGCATCTTTTTAAGATTGCTCTCCCATCTTTTTTTATTGTTGCACTCTTTCTGGTTCATGCAATTCTATGCTGACCATTTTCTCAAGGACATGGTTTCACTTGGCATCTATTTTTTTCTCCTGAAGATTTTGGATAGGGAGGCTCGGATACGAGAAAGCAAAGAGCGACCTCTCTTTGCTTTAGGTGTTTCTTCTCTGGGAGCCGGACTGGGAGATCTTCTCTCCTCACTGAGATCTTCATCTATCTCTCCCTGATCCAAATCTTCTCGCTCAACCAGGTAAGTTCCAGGCCTCATTTCAATAGGTGAATCGTCACTGTCAGTTGTTGAAGCACAAGCCTGGATCAGTTCTTTCTCACTGTTTACGGGACTGCAGGACTCAGCCCTTGACCCACATGGTGTACAGTCATTCTTCTGTGCCTTCACACGCACCATGGTGTAGTCAAAGACGACTGCTGACAGAATAACTGTCATATAGGCAACAGCCATCTCATCCTCATACCATGCTGCCCTCAAATACCTCTTTTGCGCCAGGATGTCATGGGCTTCATTTACAATGTTTGAAATAGTAGTATTCTCGTTGGTAGACCAGTGTTGTCTAGACCTGCAATGAGTAATACTCTTTTCTGTCAGCTTTTCCAGTCCCTTTACCAGATTATCGACAAGTTTGTCACACAGGTAGATGCCAGGGATGTTCACATCAAATGTAGTCTCAAGCCGTGAAACAAGTCCATCAACAATGCCCTCTATAAGGTGGTATGGCAAAATGAAAGAGGCATCAGTGATTTCTTCCATTGATGTTTCAGGTCTCGTTGTGGAAGTTCTGTTTTCCTCAGCTGCCCAATACTGCCAGTCTGGCTGACAGTCAAGACCCTGGTCAACTTTACTGTGTAGTCTACTTTCTTGGGCATGTTGACTGCTTCTCTCAGTGGGAGCTGGAGATTCATCCTTCCCAAGCAATTCCTCAAGGTCCATCTCTTCCTCTTTTTCTTCAGCTTCGTCCTTCCTTCCAGCACTTGGACTGAGCATATCATTCTCAGGCATCACATTAGGTTCGGGAGTTCTTCTTCCCAACAGTTCTGCCTCATCCAGCTGTTCAAAGCAGTTGGAAGCAACATCACTGGATTGCATACCTGCTTTCATCCCTAAAACAACATCATGAATTGATAAACAAGTCATTTTAGATTACAATTTACTTAATAAATTATACACAATGACATCAAGTGGATGAAAAGTATAGTACATATACCTTGCCTGACTATCTCTGCAGTCCGTAGAGGATTGTCTGTGACTTCATTGATGATACCCATCACTGTGCCGGTCACTATTTTGCTGAGGGCATTCAGTGTAGTTTTCTCAGCTTTTGTGATGGTTGTGGAGCCAGCAGAGTCCCAGATCAATTCCAAGGTGCTGGAGCCATCCAATTTTAGGAATATTTTCAGGTTGTTCTTTGCGGTGCACTGAGAGAAGTGATGAAGCACGTCCATGTAGAATTCCTGGCGTACAAACATTTGAGTGTGCCCTTCAATCATCAAAAGCTCAGAGAACAAGTAATCTTCATGTAGTGCCTTGCCCATGTTGTTAGCTAGGAGTTCACTGTAAACACAGTTCACCAGATCTTTAGTAAACCTGATGATTATCTCCTGATTGAGGCACTGCTCTGATGCTCTAAAGTTGTCTGATAGCCCAAGTACTTCCATAGAGCGTCCTCGTGGCATCATTGACACATCTTTGCTGTGCAAGAACTGCATCATACAGGCAAAAATTTTCTTCCCGATGATGCGTGCCTGTTCCGCAGAGCTCACATCTGAGATTCCATGATTGTCAATAGAATCAGTGTTAAGATTGATGCCACTGTTGAACTTCCACTCTTCAGCTCTCTTTTGAAGTACCTGAGCTTTCTCAAGCAGACTTTTTTCCTCTACCATGCAGATGGAAAAAGCTGGAAGGACCACATCCATGGAAACTGTTTTTATGCACTCAACAGTTTCCTGTATCACACTGCACAATTGTGATTTGCTAATGCGTTTTTCTTTCAGGGTCTTCTTAACAATTTTGCGGTATCTGGAAGACAAGAAAATTGGTTTATGCTTAAAATTACAATTATAGTTATTCTATTCTATACATTGTAATTGAACTTACTTGTTGGGCAGCACCAAGTATGGGTCAATCACTTCCCATGATGCTGGTAGTTGAAACCGTGTGTTTGAATCGAGTGTCCTTAAAGTGCATTTTCCACGGAGAGGTACTTGGTGTGAGGCGAGAGCTGACACCTAAGCAGACAATGGCATAACAGAGAGTTAAACTTGTACTGTCAACATATTACAGGGTTCTCACACCTTTTGACCCAGGAAATATGAAAACCCAATTAAAATGACATTTCCATGATTTTTCCAGTTGTTTGTGATTACTTAAGTATTTTTAAAAATATTTTTATAGAGATTATACTGACAAAGAGAAATTTCTAGCCAATTAAATATTTAGATATTTACAGGTTATCCATGACCATTGGAGCTGTGATATCAGAAACTAACAAAAATATATATGTACAAAACTATTAAATTAGTCATATTAGTGACATTATATATAACTCTGGGACTCACTGTACTTGCAGATAGTTATCATATACTACTATTTCTCATATTTATATATAACCTATCTATCTACAAAAATAATCGCGTTTTATATATAATTATTTATGTATATATTTATAAAGAATTATATTACGTGATATATATTTTGTTTATATATAGTCTAACTCTTACCGGAGCTGTAATCGGTGGAAGCATGGAATTTCTTTCGAAATCCAGCGGGGTTAGAACCTCTTTGATTGGGGCCATTGCCCCATGAAATGTTGTCTTGAAAGTTTTATTCATACTGTCTGAAGAGCGATAAAAATCCATCACTGCAAAAATACAGACTGAAGCGGCGCATCACTCTCTACTGCTTTTATTGGCTTAATGCGTCAGCGAGTTCTAAATCATTATGACGTAATAATGCGAGTTCGCAAACATCAGCACGCTGCTTAGCATCCTTTCGTCCCTTTCATTGCCTATTAAATCAGTTGCTTTAGAATTAACTCATTTAAAAATGTCTGAAACTGTGCTTGAAGTATTTATAGATTGTATAAATGTTATGAATCCAAGAATGTACAATATTATTACGTACTGTTTGATTTCTTTTTCTGATTATTGTTATAATTTTGCACTTTATGGTCAATGACGCTTCACCGTGTGTCAGTTAGTAGTTATTCTGGTGAAATAAACAGAATAGTATTTTGCAATGACTTTGGGATAGAAAGAGAATAGTATTAGCCTATTAATAATATTTACACAACAATGAATGACGATGTTCCACATTTATAAAATGAAAAGGTCTGTCTCCATGTCTTTTTTGTTTTATTTTTAAACAATACTGTAGTATTTTGTAAAAATGTAAAAGCAAACAGGCTATCAGAGCCTGTATAATGAAGTATTATATGGAAAGATGAATAAATATCACACTTTCCTCTCTTTGTTTCGTTTGTTTTTTTTTTTTTTTATTATTATTATTATAGTCTAGCACTTTTTCTTTGCCTGTATGTTATTGTTTGCGCAATTTAAGCCATGTAAACATGGTAACATGTTGTTCGTTGTAGACAATGAATGAAAAAAAAAATATATTATTATGCAAGTTTGTAACGTAAATGCGCTCAATCTCAATGTTTTCCACAAAATAACAAATAGATGGCGATGTTGATCTTGTGCCAAATTTCCAGAGAAGAAAAGCAGAAACACAACATTTCATTCACAGTTAATCTCTTGGTTCATTGCATCACTCGTAAACATCAAACTAAAAATCCTGACTAACAAATTTCAGTCACATTAGATCAACCATAAGAAAACAGTTTCGAGGTGTGAGGTTTCGAACTCTTTTCTTTATTACAATAGTGGCCAATGATATTTTCTGACAAAATACACAGTCACTATAATTATTGTTACCACTGTGAAATCATTTTAAACTCAAATTAATATGAAATATTATTCAAAACGTGTAAGAAGCCTTCAGAATTGCTCTGTTCATTTGTATAACAAGTTACCACCATTTTATTGTAGAAACAATGACTGTAGTCATTGGTTTTGACAAGTCAAAATTTATGGCACACTTGACTGAGTTTATTGTTTTCATTATCTTATTAAGGTATTTTAGCTAAAGGCTTGTGCTTAAATACTTGAAATCTATTTTGTAGACAAATGAAAATGGCAGCTGCTTATACATTACTTTGCAAAACTAAAACTTAAAGGTGCACTCAATAACTTTTGTCTTAATGTCATCTTGGACTTTCTGACACCTAGCGACTTGGATGTAGCATCATATAAAATCAATAAGTTTCAGTTTCAGATGTCATGAAATGTAATATGCACATTCAGCCATGATTACTTGAATCAATGAGTGAGAGTGTCAAATAACAGGATGGTTACTGAGATTAAGCCAGTAGTATTCGGCTGGTCATGTGATTCTAACATGGCAGCCCCCACATGCGGACCCTCTCTATGTACAATAAAACAGCTTTTATAAGGTTACTGATATGACTGGAGTCTTCGTTTTAATGTGAGTGGTCATGATTTCCTACATATATTGCAAAATGACATTTCATGTCTTTAGGAGTTACACTTTTTAATGAGGAAAAAATGACTGAATGCACCTTTAAAAGTAAAAGCTGTCAACAAATGCCCAGTTTATATGGGAAATCCTTTAATTTAGTTTTAAAAGCATCCCAGTTGGCACCTTATGGAGTTAGTTGAAAGATTACAAATCTCAGAGATTACAAGAAGCTAAAATATGAGATTGTTGATTTGCTTTAATTTTTTGGTCACTACATAATTCCCATAGTTCTACTTGTGTTGTTTCATATCTTTGATGATGTTATAATTATTCTAATATGTGAGGTGGGTTGGGGGGGAGGGGGTAGATATATATCTGTCTATATATATCTATATAGACAGATATACTTTCTATATAGACAGTCTATAGATATAGGTGGAGAGACTGAATTGTTTTCATTGCACAATATGTACTGCTACATGTGAACAGTACAAGTATCAAGTGCTTCTAGGTCACTTAAAACTTCCCAGTGCTTTCCAGCTTGCAAAGGCATACATGCACGATCCCAGGCCATATACTGTTGCATTACAAGCACTGCAAGGTAAATATGGCCAACCACGGCAACTAGTCCAGTGTGAGTTAGGTGCCATACTGAATGCCCCTGCTGTAAAGTTTGGAGATGCTGAAGCTTTTGAAAACTTTGCCTTATCCATCCATTAATTAGTAGGGATGCTCAGGACTTTATAAGGCCCGAATGGCTATGCGTTAAGGTGTGGATCTCATGTCGATCGCCTTTTGAGCAAAATGCCACCATCATACCATGACAGTTTTGTGGAGTACTGCTTTAGACACAGCATTCTCCAGACTGGCGCAGATTGTACCTACACTCTACCCAGTTTCTCTGTATGGCTACAGCTAAAGTCTCAGGCTAAGCGTATTTCAAACAGGGCAGCAGCACTTTATCAAAGTGAGGTAACCAGGACAACTAAGAAGGATTCATGTACACCTTCTCACCCTAAGGACAGATCCACCTCAATCCTTAACTCAACTAACAGTACCTTAACTGTTCAAGGACAAGCAAGAGTTAAGACACCCAAGTTTCAAACGTACTGTCCATATTGCAACAATAAGGACCATTTCCTAAACTCTTGTTCGAAATTTAAGCTACTAACCACAGAGCAAATAATGAAGTGGATAACGGATGGAAAGCGTTGTTGGAAATGTGGAAGGATACATACTTCAGACAACTGCACTCTGAAGCGAGGGTGCCAGACATGTAAAGAGCTGCACCTGACCATTCTCCATGAAGCAGCCCTGCAGATACAAAAGAGTGTTCTTCTGGTCAATGCTTCCACCTCCCAGGTATAATTAGATTGTCCCAACTGATCTCCAAAGGTGATGCTTAATGAAGTTAAGGTCCTACTTCATAACAGGGATAATGCCATGGAGACATATGCAGTGTTAGACGATGCCTCTGAGTGCAGCATTGTACTGCCACAGGCTGTGGAACAGTTAAACCTCACCACAGTGCCTGAAACTCTCACACTACGTACAATACTTCAGGATGTACTTCAATTAAATGGAGCATCTGTTTCCCTCTCTGTGTCACATTTAAACAGACCAACTAGGAAGTTCCAGATGAATCATGCCTTCACTGCAGAGAATCTGAGACTGTCTGAACACTCTTATCCAGTAGCTGCTCTCCAACGCAAAAATGCCCATATCCGGTCCTTACCATTGCCACAGATTGAGCGGGCACAACCTTTGTTACTCATTGGGTCGGACATGCCTCACCTACTTGTGCCAGTCCAACCCATATGAATGGGACCTCCTAATGCACCCATAGCTGTTCACACCAGACTTGGTTGGGCTCTCCAAGGCCCTGCTGGATACAACCAAACTGCTCACTGGGATCAACAATGTCTGCACATCTCTATAGATGCTCAGAATGCTGAGCTACTCAAGAATGTTGAGCGTCTTTGTCAGATTGACACCCTGCCTTACATTAATGAAACAACAGCCACTCATTCTAAACAGGACTAGCATGCTCTGACACTACTCCAAACATGCACTACTCGGATTGAGGTGGATGGCATTCTAAGATGTGCCACTCCTTTGCTTAGATGGCCAAATGCTGTAACCCTCAAAGCCCCAAAGGAAGCAGTGCTGGCATGCCTCGCAGTATTGAACGGAGACTCGCCAAAGACCCAAACCTCACGGAAGCATACTGCACTGAGATGAACGAACTAGAGCAAGCTGGCTACGTTGCAGAACTCTCCACTCAGGAAGCTGAGAAGTCCACTGAATCCTGGTACATTCCACACCATATGGTAAATCACAATGGCAAAAACAGGATTGTATTCAACTGTTCTTTCCAGTATCAGGATCAATCATTAAATGAGCTCCTCATTCCTGGACCCATATTTGGTCCATCTTTGCTTGGTGTTCTGCTTCGGTTCAGACAACACACTGTAGCTGTAAGCGGAGATGTGAAAGGTATGTTTCACCAAGTTTGCCTACTGCCAGACGACAAGGCGATCCTGCGCTTCCTCTGGAGAAACACGCAAAAGACTGAGCAGCCAAAGATTTATGAGTGGCAAGTCCTACCCTTTGGCACAACATGCAGTCCTTGCTGTGCTATATATGCACTGCAACAAATAGCCCATGACAATGGCGAAATTGATCCCATTCTTGTAGAATCAGTTACCCAGTCGTTCTATGTAGACAATTGTCTTCAAAGTATGGAATCAACTGAAAAGGCTAGAGCTCTTGTAGATGGCCTACAGCAATTGCTGCTTACTTCGAGGGTTCAATCTCTGCCAATGGGCCAGCAACAAAACAGAAGTCATTGAACACCTTCCATCAGAAGCAAGGTCACAAAGCAGTGAGCTATGGTTATCCCAAAAGAGTCCAGATCTTTTAGAGGGCACACTTGGATTGCGATGGAACTGTCTCGCCAAGTGGAATGCCTCAAACCAACCTTGAAAAATATCTACAATGAACTGGCCGCACAGTATGACCCTCTCGGGTACCTATTTCCATTCACCACCCAAGCCAAGATACTTATTCAGGATCTGTGGAAAATTCATGTTGGATGGGATGATTTCATTGAGTCTGACGGTCTAAGAAATAGATGGCAAACCTGGGTACAGGAACTACCTGATTTAGAGCAGCTAGAGATTTCCAGATGCTACACTCCATTTCAAGTGCACAATGAAACATTCACCAGAGACCTACACATCTTCTGTGATGCCTCTGAAAGAGCGTACAGCTCAGTATCTTAAAGATGGCCATGTACACATTTCATTCGTGCTGGCCCATTCACGAGTAGCACCCAGGAAACAAATGTCAATGCCACGACTTGAACTGATTGCAGTACTTGCTGGAATGCAAATAGCTAAAGTCCTCCAAACAGAACTCACAGTCACCATCAGGCAAGTCATTCTCTGGTTAGATTCCACCACCGTCCTTCGCTGGCTGCAGTCTGACTCCTTCAGGTATAAGGTCTATGTAGGAACTCGAGTTGCTGAAATTCAGTCCCTCACAGATGTTAGTTCCTGGAGATATGTGGATTCGGGGAATAACCCAGCAGACGACATAACCCATGGCAAATCCTTAAAGGAGTTGACACAGTCATGTCACTGGACTAATGGAGCAGACTTCTTGTATCAATCAGAAGCATCCTGGCCAACCATGCCAGCTGCTGATCCTGAACCAGATACCGAATTAAAGAAGTCAGCACTCTGCCTGCACCTATGCACTAGTCCTGATGTACAACTCCCAGATGCAAATCAGTATAACACCTGGAAAGACATGGTAATGGCCACAGTGACATACCTACATGGGGCGGCTCAATCTTCCACATCGCAAATAGATGTAGCTGAGCATTATGTTGCTGCAGAGAGTCTCCTTCTCCAACAAACCCAAAGGGATTCATTTCCAGAGGAGGTTAAGGCTCTTTCATTAAACCGACCCTTACCATCCAATAGCCGGTTAGTGTCCCTGTCTCCTGAAGGCACATCAAGCCTCAGAGAGGCATTTATTGGAAACAACAATAAATGTAAAAAATGTCCAAAAGGGCTAATAAAGTGTCAAGGGGGAATAGTGTTCATAATAATGGGGGAATATGGCATCCTCGCGGTGAAACGGGGCTCCGTGAAAGGGCGGGGTAGGGTCCATAGGATAGCCCAGGCACAAGCTGGGTCAGTCGGCCGCTCACGCTCCCCTCCAAAGTCCATGGCGTGAGGGGCGGCGGCGTCACAGGCCCGCGGCAAGCATGAGGGGAAGGCAGCCCGGCATCTAGCCCGTCGCCATCAACATGAGCTGTACCCCCGGCGACTCAGTAACACATCCGGGGTCCGAGGAACCGGTCCAGAAGCGTGTCCATCTCGTCCAGCTCCGAACGCTCCCAGCTCTAGTCCTGGGCGTGCGAGGATGCCAGTGTGTGCACACGTGGAGATTTGAAGTCAGCTCCCCGAGAAGAGGTGCGCTCTGCGTTTTAAAGACAGCGGTGATGAAGCATTATTTCCATCTGGTGTGCTTCATTCACCACTGACTTAACGAGGCTTATTAATTATGCACCTCTTTTCGATCTCCCGCCCAACTCCCGTCGTGAGCCTGGCTGAAGGGCGGCCCTAAGAGGCGGGGCGACGATGAGGGGTGGAGGGGTGGATCATTCCACCACATCCACCCAGAAAAGTAATCCCACTTCAAATTGACGATTTAGAAAATGTTCTCAAATATCACATTCTCTTTCTAGAGAGCATTTAATTGGATGAAAATCTTTGTATGAGTCATCAATATTTTTGGTCTGTTTTCTCAAAACAGAAAGACTGTCAGCTTTTAAGAGTACACAAGGATGCACTCTGCTCTATCCTCCTGTATCTCTGGAGCACTCAGGTGCATGTGTGTCAACCAGGCTTCCCTCAGTATGTGAGCTCAGGTGGCATGATAGTGCTGAGGAAATCACATGTGTGATTAAACAGGGCTTTCCTCAATATGGTGTTGCAGACCACAAAACTTATGTGAACAATTTTAATTCCACATGATTTTAGGGATGCATCATTTTTGGCCGATACTTATACAAATTTAAACAAAAAACTATAGGCCGGTACTGATATTTTTCAAAATGATTTAAGAATGCTTACATTTTCTTTTACAAAGAAGTACAAAAATTTTTTCACTGTTGTATCAAGAGGTAAAACACATGACTGTCCAAAATTTTAAAGACAGCCACAGAGAAAGATACATACAAGATACAAAGGTAAAAAACATTAAAAAAAAAAAAATGACTAAATATGATAACATGATGATTGATATGAAAGGTTATTTTGTACTTCTAAAACATTTTTTCACTTCTGTTGTTGCAGTTTAAAACACAGCCTTTTAAGGTTTAGTCATCACGCAAGGCCTTACTAATTGCAATTTTTAATCTTAATTCAATCAATCATGCAGCATTAATGGATATCATACCGAGATCTCTGAAGTGTAAGTCTGCTTGTTTCAAAGAGTTTTGGATGGTTTCATCATGTAGCCAAAAAGTAATTGTCACATTTTCATAGTTATAACCGATATGCTGATGGTTTTAATTTGGTCAATAATTGGCTGATAAATATCAGCAGCCGATACATCGGTGCATCCCTAATAATTTCAATTTTAAAGCGCTATGCAGCAATTTAACTATTTCAAATGGCTAGATAGTCCAGACATTCTGAAAAACATTGGGAAAGAGAAAACACTGTGCCCTGCACCAGCATCAGTTACAAAGTCTTTTCACTTCTACACATCAACCCCCTTTCTTACATTACACTATGTAACACAATTTTTGTTCCTGGGTAGTAAGTGTTATTTCCTAATTGCTTATGCCTCAAAAGTATAGAAAATGGCTATTATTCCCCACAAACTTTGCTTTTGTGAAAAGGACTGTGATATTTTGAAAGTTACCAATTTCCAATGAGAAAACAGGCGAATTTGTCTTTTCGTTCACATAAAGTAAAAACAAATAAAAAATGAATCCAAATTAACATGTTTTTATAATGAAGTAATACAAAAATGACTACAAAAGATTTAGCAGTGAGTAGTTTTTTGAGATTTATGATTATAGTGTAAATCACTTTCACGAATCAGCCCCCAAATGTACTCATCATACTTCAAGGCGTCCAGCAAGTTCTTGATGCTGTTGTAATCCTCTTTGAGGTGCACCAAGTGAGCCAGGGGAAGAGATGGGTACTTGTTACCATTATGGAGCAGCACAGCTTTGAGGCTTCTGGATGAGCTGTCAATGAAGAGGCGCCACTCATGTGAACAGACTGGTCACATTGTGGCAGAAGCAGAGCCCATTTTGACATGTGAAGAAGCTGGAAAAAGGTTGGTGACGCTTCCTCTGATCTGCGACTTGCGCACTTTCAATAAACAAGTTCCACTGCTTGTGCCTAGATGTCAAAAGCTCGGCATTGGACTTGGTGAGACCAAGATCTCTAATCGAGTCGTTGAGGTCTTTTTGGTTGGGGTAGTATGGGTTTCTCTCCTCAGCTCCACCTCTGAAATTGTCATCTGGATCTACAACATATTCCTCTCTCTCTGACTTGCTGCTCTCTTCTAAAGACAGCTGCTCTCTCTCCAGAGTAGTGGGTATGGGGAGCTCATGGCAGTGTGACACCGGGGCGATGGATGAAAGAAGGTCCGGATTGGTGCATTCTTGCCTGTCCGACGTTTGGAAGCGGTCCACCATGCAGAAGTAGCAGTTGCTTGAGTGGTCAGTGGGTTCCCGCAAAATTCTTGGGGAACTTCATGGCTCTCTTTTCCCCTGTGTACCATCCTACAAAAATACATTTATTTCACCCATGACTAATGTGTAAGAGATTCTTGCAACATTTTTCATATATGATATATTTTTTCAATAACATTGAAAATTGTAAAACATTTTACATTTAAAAACTTTTACAATTTTAAAAATTAACAAATTTTATAACATAAAATTCCGAGCAACAATTGTCCATCTTACCTTCCAGAGTTTTTTTGCAGTGTTCGCAGGTGAAATGAGGTGCCCAGGGTTTGTCTTGATCCCCGACAGGCATGCCGAAATATGCCTTGTAGGCCTCACACATCTTAGCAGATGCTTCCACGGAGTACTTTTTCGCTCTTGTCTTGATAAATTGGCCGCAGACATAGCAAAATGCGTCTGCCGGATGCTTGCAGCCTCTTGATGCCATCTCAGAAAAATGCAGATATGTATCAACTTAGGCAGCTGTAACTAAACTGAACTGGTGGGCTTAAGGCCCCTGTGTTTATACTAGTATTTATATTACTGGAAAGTTCTAGAACGTTCTAGAAGTTACTCCAAGTTTACTCAGCACTGAATCTATCTGGAATGTTCTGGAAAATAGGTACATTTCAAAATATCACTGTCCTGGTCACAAAAGCAAAGTTTGTGGGGAATAATAGCCATATTCTATACTTTTGAGGCATAAGCAATTAGGAAATAACATTTACTACCCAGGAGCGAAAAAAATAAAAAATAATTTGTTACACGGTGCGATCACAGTAAATTGTAACATAATTTTTAATTACAACTATGGCAGTTGTTGTTAAAAAAAGTTATGTTTTTAAAAGTGTTTAGGCTACTATTTTTTTCCATAACAAATCAGCAGTTTATTTTTAAGAAAGACTAACTGCCTAGCCACTGTAATGAGGAGCCAGCCATACATGGTCTTCCCTGTGATTATGGCATTACAGATGCAACTTTTAAACAATAGAACTAGGGTAAACATAAGGACAAATACAATTTAGAATAAAAGTCTGGACCTTTATAAATTATGAACAAATTCATGTGTAATATTGTAATATATTGTATTTCCTGTTCTAATGATTTTTGATATTAAGAAACATACTGGCCTGGTTTGCCTTCAGATATTCCTAGAATCAAAACGATCCCTAAATCATAAAGAGTCTGATAAAAGGAAAACAATATCTGTTATGGAGTAGGAAACAAACATTTTCACTATGGATGCAAGGTCCCAAATAAGTAAAGTGGTTTACTTATTACTATTATAACTAGCCCTAAAAAAATAAGGTGTTAAGTTTGTTTGATTTCCCACAGCACCTTGAAGTAAACAAAAAAACAAAACAAAAAAAAAACTCTGTTGCTTGATGATCAGATTATCAAAAATAAGTCATCAATACAAACACGAAATGCAACTAAATATCGTAAATATTAATTTATTGCAATTATGTTAAAAAAAACAAAAAAACAACTACATCACATATGTGGATGACCGTGTACCATTTTTGACCCGGGAAGAACCCTGGCATGTTAAACGGAACGCTCTCCATGCTTCTTTTCATCATAAAATAACCATAGCACAACATAAAACCTAAAGGAGAATTGTTTAATTTCTATATCACTAACAGCAAGAAATGGAATTGTAAAAATATTGATTGTTTCCAAACAAGTTTCCTAAACACTCTTACTTCTCCTTCCATCATGCCCCTGACATACAGCTAAGTCCTGCATCAAACTCACACCATTGGTTGAGCATGAGTTGACATGTTGGTCTGCATAATCAAACACAGCAGTGTTGGAAGCTCTGTAGAATCACAGGGTGACACTTTTTGGAAAGTCAACTAACAAAAGGCTCCTTATAGTTGTCTCTGCACATGGAATAGGAGTATTAAGTATTTTAACATCGGAAACAGTACACCTTAAATGTGTTGATATTGTGCAACACTTTGTTAATAAATAATGTTTGTTTGGTTTTTCATTTTTATTAGTTTATTTGTAAATGTTGTATTTATAACTTGTGTGTGTGTTGCTTTGTGGCTTTATTGATAATGTTAAAGTGGTGAAACGCTCTCTGGATGTGTGGGGCAGTGAGGAGGATCTGGAGGAAGCCAAGGAGAGCAGAGAGGAGAACAAGGAGGTGCAGAAGCAAAAATGCTTCAACAAGAAAGTTAAAGGTATGAAAGCCAAACGATCTCATGCCATTACTCATCGGTGGCTGGATAGACAGTTGTTGAAGGTGAACCCAAGCATTTATTCCAGTTATAAAAGCTCATAAACGAATAATACTCTTTGTCAAATATATTTATAATGACTGGATGAAGACTTTCTAGTGTCTAGAAAAAGAACGATTTAGTGTAAATAGCAACAAAAAGCACATTCTATGCACTAAGTGCAAATAGTGTTAGATGCTATTTGCACCCCTAATTAAATACTAACATACAGTATCACTGCACTGTGTTTGTGTTTATTTAGAGTCCCACAGAAACCCTAAACCAACCCCTACCCCTAAACCTAACCTTCCTTTACAAAACTGTACCATAATTTTACTACAGTAACCATAGTATCACCCTGGTATTTTGTAGTAAAATCATAGTAGCTACAAAATTAAACATGGTTACTCCAATATTGCTATAGTAAAATCATGGTAATTTTATCCAGAACAAATCACTGTGAGACAATCAACCTTTATATTAATATGTATTTATTATTATTATAAATATAATTAAAGAAAATATTAAGAGTGGAAACAGGATGAGAAAAAGTGGGAATAGAACCCAGGTCATCCACATGAATAAAGCACATCCACACAGTCTAGGTGCTATTTCACTTAGTTCAAAGAATCACTCCTAAAAACTAAACTAAAAACTGTGAGTAAATATTCCATTCATTTCTTCCATAGGGGAATTGATTATTAATGATAAAGATAACTTACAAGACAGACTGACCTACCATGAGCTCCGCTATTGTTAATTAGAACAGAATTTTTGATGAAGAATGTCATTACTCATGATCCAGCAGAGAAAGATCCACCAATCCCAGTGGCAGCTGCCCAATCTCATGACGCACTGTGAATGATGCAAATGTATCATTCTCCCGAAACTCTCAAACTATTTATATATTTTTATATTATATATATATATATATATATATATATATATATATATATATATATATATATAAAGTGTGAAAATAGTTGTAAAAATGTACACAGCAAGGAACAAAACTACCAGTTCATGCACAGCAAAAACTTTTATTAAATTATTTGGGTGTGGGGGTGGGGGTGATCTTTTTAAGATTGTACTCCATCTTTTTTTATGGTTACGGCATCTTTTTAAGATTGCTCTTCCATCTTTTTTTATTGTTGCACTCTTTCTGGTTCATGCAATTCTATGCTGACCATTTTCTCAAGGACATGGTTTCACTTGGCATCTATTTTTTTCTCCTGAAGATTTTGGATAGGGAGGCTCGGATACGAGAAAGCAAAGAGCGACCTCTCTTTGCTTTAGGTGTTTCTTCTCTGGGAGCCGGACTGGGAGATCTTCTCTCCTCACTGAGATCTTCATCTATCTCTCCCTGATCCAAATCTTCTCGCTCAACCAGGTAAGTTCCAGGCCTCATTTCAATAGGTGAATCGTCACTGTCAGTTATTGAAGCACAAGCCTGGATCAGTTCTTTCTCACTGTTTACGGGACTGCAGGACTCAGCCCTTGACCCACATGGTGTACAGTCATTCTTCTGTGCCTTCACACGCACCATGGTGTAGTCAAAGACGACTGCTGACAGAATAACTGTCATATAGGCAACAGCCATCTCATCCTCATACCATGCTGCCCTCAAATACCTCTTTTGCGCCAGGATGTCATGGGCTTCATTTACAATGTTTGAAATAGTAGTATTCTCGTTGGTAGACCAGTGTTGTCTAGACCTGCAATGAGTAATACTCTTTTCTGTCAGCTTTTCCAGTCCCTTTACCAGATTATCGACAAGTTTGTCACACAGGTAGATGCCAGGGATGTTCACATCAAATGTAGTCTCAAGCCGTGAAACAAGTCCATCAACAATGCCCTCTATAAGGTGGTATGGCAAAATGAAAGAGGCATCAGTGATTTCTTCCATTGATGTTTCAGGTCTCGTTGTGGAAGTTCTGTTTTCCTCAGCTGCCCAATACTGCCAGTCTGGCTGACAGTCAAGACCCTGGTCAACATTACTGTGTAGTCTACTTTCTTGGGCATGTTGACTGCTTCTCTCAGTGGGAGCTGGAGATTCATCCTTCCCAAGCAATTCCTCAAGGTCCATCTCTTCCTCTTTTTCTTCAGCTTCGTCCTTCCTTCCAGCACTTGGACTGAGCATTTCATTCTCAGGCATCACATTAGGTTCGGGAGTTCTTCTTCCCAACAGTTCTGCCTCATCCAGCTGTTCAAAGCAGTTGGAAGCAACATCACTGGATTGCATACCTGCTTTCATCCCTAAAACAACATCATGAATTGATAAACAAGTCATTTTAGATTACAATTTACTTAATAAATTATACACAATGACATCAAGTGGATGAAAAGTATAGTACATGTACCTTGCCTGACTATCTCTGCAGTCCGTAGAGGATTGTCTGTGACTTCATTGATGATATCCATCACTGTGCCTGTCACTATTTTGCTGAGGGCATTCAGTGTAGTCTTCTCAGCTTTTGTGATGGTTGTGGAGCCAGCAGAGTCCCAGATCAATTCCAAGGTGCTGGAGCCATCCAATTTTAGGAATATTTTCAGGTTGTTCTTTGCGGTGCACTGAGAGAAGTGATGAAGCACGTCCATGTAGAATTCCTGGCGTACAAACATTTGAGTGGGCCCTTCAATCATCAAAAGCTCAGAGAACAAGTAATCTTCATGTAGTGCCTTGCCCATGTTGTTAGCTAGGAGTTCACTGTAAACACAGTTCACCAGATCTTTAGTAAACCTGATGATTATCTCCTGATTGAGGCACTGCTCTGATGCTCTAAAGTTGTCTGATAGCCCAAGTACTTCCATAGAGCGTCCTCGTGGCATCATTGACACATCTTTGCTGTGCAAGAACTGCATCATACAGGCAAAAATTTTCTTCCCGATGATGCGTGCCTGTTCCGCAGAGCTCACATCTGAGATTCCATGATTGTCAATAGAATCAGTGTTAAGATTGATGCCACTGTTGAACTTCCACTCTTCAGCTCTCTTTTGAAGTACCTGAGCTTTCTCAAGCAGACTTTTTTCCTCTACCATGCAGATGGAAAAAGCTGGAAGGACCACATCCATGGAAACTGTTTTTATGCACTCAACAGTTTCCTGTATCACACTGCACAATTGTGATTTGCTAATGCGTTTTTCTTTCAGGGTCTTCTTAACAATTTTGCGGTATCTGGAAGACAAGAAAATTGGTTTATGCTTAAAATTACAATTATAGTTATTCTATTCTATACATTGTAATTGAACTTACTTGTTGGGCAGCACCAAGTATGGGTCAATCACTTCCCATGATGCTGGTAGTTGAAACCGTGTGTTTGAATCGAGTGTCCTTAAAGTGCATTTTCCACGGAGAGGTACTTGGTGTGAGGCGAGAGCTGACACCTAAGCAGACAATGGCATAATAGAGAGTTAAACTTGTACTGTCAACATATTACAGGGTTCTCACACCTTTTGACCCAGGGAATATGAAAACCCAATTAAAATGACATTTCCATGATTTTTCCAGTTGTTTGTGATTACTTAAGTATTTTTAAAAATCTTTTTATAGAGATTATACTGACAAAGAGCAATTTCTAGCCAATTAAATATTTAGATATTTACAGGTTATCCATGAACATTGGAGCTGTGATATCAGAAACTAACAAAAATATATATGTACAAAACTATTAAATTAGTCATATTAGTGACATTATATATAACTCTGGGACTCACTGTACTTGCAGATAGTTATCATATACTACTATTTCTCATATTTATATATAACCTATCTATCTATCTATCTACAAAAATAATCGCGTTTTATATATAATTATTTATTTATATATTTATAAAGAATTATATTACGTGATATATATTTTGTTTATATATAGTCTAACTCTTACCGGAGCTGTAATCGGTGGAAGCATGGAATTTCTTTCGAAATCCAGCGGGGTTAGAACCTCTTTGATTGGGGCCATTGCCCCATGAAATGTTGTCTTGAAAGTTTTATTCATACTGTCTGAAGAGCGATAAAAATCCATCACTGCAAAAATACAGACTGAAGCGGCGCATCACTCTCTACTGCTTTTATTGGCTTAATGCGTCAGCGAGTTCTAAATCATTATGACGTAATAATGCGAGTTCGCAAACATCAGCACGCTGCTTAGCATCCTTTCGTCCCTTTCATTGCCTATTAAATCAGTTGCTTTAGAATTAACTCATTTAAAAATGTCTGAAACTGTGCTTGAAGTATTTATAGATTGTATAAATGTTATGAATCCAAGAATGTACAATATTATTACGTACTGTTTGATTTCTTTTTCTGATTATTGTTATAATTTTGCACTTTATGGTCAATGACGCTTCACCGTGTGTCAGTTAGTAGTTATTCTGGTGAAATATGGGATAGAAAGAGAATAGTATTAGCCTATTAATAATATTTACACAACAATGAATGACGATGTTCCACATTTATAAAATGAAAAGGTCTGTCTCCATGTCTTTTTTGTTTTATTTTTAAACAATACTGTAGTATTTTGTAAAAATGTAAAAGCAAACAGGCTATCAGAGCCTGTATAATGAAGTATTATATGGAAAGATGAATAAATATCACACTTTCCTCTCTTTGTTTCGTTTCGTTTTTTTTTTTTTTTTGTTTTTAATTATTATTATACTCTAGCACTTTTTCTTTGCCTGTATGTTATTGTTTGCGCAATTTAAGCCATGTAAACATGGTAACATGTTGTTCGTTGTAGACAATGAATGAAAAAAAAATATATTATTATGCAAGTTTGTAACGTAAATGCGCTCAATCTCAATGTTTTCCACAAAATAACAAATAGATGGCGATGTTGATCTTGTGCCAAATTTCCAGAGAAGAAAAGCAGAAACACAACATTTCATTCACAGTTAATCTCTTGGTTCATTGCATCACTCGTAAACATCAAACTAAAAATCCTGACTAACAAATTTCAGTCACATTAGATCAACCATAAGAAAACAGTTTCGAGGTGTGAGGTTTCGAACTCTTTTCTTTATTACAATAGTGGCCAATGATATTTTCTGACAAAATACACAGTCACTATAATTATTGTTACCACTGTGAAATCATTTTAAACTCAAATTAATATGAAATATTATTCAAAACGTGTAAGAAGCCTTCAGAATTGCTCTGTTCATTTGTATAACAAGTTACCACCATTTTATTGTAGAAACAATGACTGTAGTCATTGGTTTTGACAAGTCAAAATTTATGGCACACTTGACTGAGTTTATTGTTTTCATTATCTTATTAAGGTATTTTAGCTAAAGGCTTGTGCTTAAATACTTGAAATCTATTTTGTAGACAAATGAAAATGGCAGCTGCTTATACATTACTTTGCAAAACTAAAACTTAAAGGTGCACTCAATAACTTTTGTCTTAGTGTCATCTTGGACTTTCTGACACCTAGCGACTTGGATGTAGCATCATATAAAATCAATAGTTTTCAGTTTCAGATGTCATGAAATGTAATATGCACAGTCAGCCATGATTACTTGAATCAATGAGTGAAAGTGTCAAATAACAGGATGGTTACTGAGATTAAGCCAGTAGTATTCAGCTGGTCATGTGATTCTAACATGGCAGCCCCCACATGCGGACCCTCTCTATGTACAATAAAACAGCTTTTATAAGGTTACTGATATGACTGGAGTCTTCGTTTTAATGTGAGTGGTCATGATTTCCTACATATATTGCAAAATGACATTTCATGTCTTTAGGAGTTACACTTTTTAATGAGGAAAAAATGACTGAATGCACCTTTAAAAGTAAAAGCTGTCAACAAATGCCCAGTTTATATGGGAAATCCTTTAATTTAGTTTTAAAAGCATCCCAGTTGGCACCTTATGGAGTTAGTTGAAAGATTACAAATCTCAGAGATTAAAAGAAGCTAAAATATGAGATTGTGGATTTGCTTTATTTTTTTGGTCACTACATAATTCCCATACTTCTACTTGTGTTGTTTCATAGCTTTGATGACGTTACAATTATTCTAAAATGCGAATAAAGAAGTATAATAAAGAATGAGTAGGTGTGTAAGAAAGCTATACTGTCTGACTATATAGACAGTCTATATATATAGGTGGAGAGACTGACTTGTTTTCATTGCACAATATGTACTGCTACATGTGAACAGTACAAGTATCAAGTGCTTCTAGGTCACTTAAAACTTCCCAGTGCTTTCCAACTTGCAAAGGAATACATGCACGATCCAAGGCCATATACTGTTGCATTACAAGCACTGCAAGATAAATATGGCCAACCACGGCAACTAGTCCAGTGTGAGTTAGGTGCCATACTGAATGCCCCTGCTGTAAAGTTTGGAGATGCTGAAGCTTTTGAAAACTTTGCCTTATCCATCCATTAATTAGTAGGGATGCTCAGGACTTTATAAGGCCCGAATGGCTATGAGTTAAGGTGTGGATCTCATGTCGATCGCCTTTTGAGCAAAATGCCACCATCATACCATGACAGTTTTGTGGAGTACTGCTTTAGACACAGCATTCTCCAGACTGGCACAGACTGTACCTACACTCTACCCAATTTCTCTGTATGGCTACAGCTAAAGTCTCAGGCTAAGCGTATTTCAAACAGGGCAGCAGCACTTTATCAAAGTGAGGTAACCAGGACAACTAAGAAGGATTCATGTACACCTTCTCACCCTAAGGACAGATCCACCTCAATCCTTAACTCAACTAACAGTACCTTAACTGTTCAAGGACAAGCAAGAGTTAAGACGCCTAAGTTTCAAACGTACTGTCCATATTGCAACAATAAGGACCATTTCCTAAACTCTTGCTCGAAATTTAAGCTACTAACCACAGAGCAAATAATGAAGTGGATAACGGATGGAAAGCGTTGTTGGAAATGCGGAAGGATACATACTTCAGACAACTGCACTCTGAAGCGAGGGTGCCAGACATGTAAAGAGCTGCACCTGACCATTCTCCATGAAGCAGCCCTGCAGATACAAAAGAGTGTTCTTCTGGTCAATGCTTCCACCTCCCAGGTATAATTAGATTGTCCCAACTGATCTCCAAATGTGATGCTTAATGAAGTTAAGGTCCTACTTCATAACAGGGATAATGCCATGGAGACATATGCAGTGTTAGACGATGCCTCTGAGTGCAGCATTGTACTGCCACAGGCTGTGGAACAGTTAAACCTCACAACAGTGCCTGAAACTCTCACACTACGTACAATACTTCAGGATGTACTTCAATTAAATGGAGCATCTGTTTCCCTCTCTGTGTCACATTTAAACAGACCAACTAGGAAGTTCCAGATGAATCATGCCTTCACTGCAGAGAATCTGAGACTGTCTGAACACTCTTATCCAGTAGCTGCTCTCCAACGCAAAAATGCCCATATCCGGTCCTTACCATTGCCATAGATTGAGCGGGCACAACCTTTGTTACTCATTGGGTCGGACATGCCTCACCTACTTGTGCCAGTCCAACCCATATGAATGGGACCTCCTAATGCACCCATAGCTGTTCACACCAGACTTGGTTGGGCTCTCCAAGGCCCTGCTGGATACAACCAAACTGCTCACTGGGATCAACAATGTCTACACATCTCTATAGATGCTCAGAATGCTGAGCTACTCAAGAATGTTGAGCGTCTTTGTCAGATTGACACCCTGCCTTACATTAATGAAACAACAGCCACTCATTCTAAACAGGACTAGCATGCTCTGACACTACTCCAAACATGCACTACTCGGATTGAGGTGGATGGCATTCTAAGATGTGCCACTCCTTTGCTTAGATGGCCAAATGCTGTAACCCTCAAAGCCCCAAAGGAAGCAGTGCTGGCATGCCTCGCAGTATTGAACGGAGACTCGCCAAAGACCCAAACCTCACGGAAGCATACTGCACTGAGATGAACGAACTAGAGCAAGCTGGCTACGTTGCAGAACTCTCCACTCAGGAAGCTGAGAAGTCCACTGAATCCTGGTACATTCCACACCATATGGTAAATCACAATGGCAAAAACAGGATTGTATTCAACTGTTCTTTCCAGTATCAGGATCAATCATTAAATGAGCTCCTCATTCCTGGACCCATACTTGGTCCATCTTTGCTTGGTGTTCTGCTTCGGTTCAGACAACACACTGTAGCTGTAAGCGGAGATGTGAAAGGTATGTTTCACCAAGTTTGCCTACTGCCAGACGACAAGGCGATCCTGCGCTTCCTCTGGAGAAACACGCAAAAGACTGAGCAGCCAAAGATTTATGAGTGGCAAGTCCTACCCTTTGGCACAACATGCAGTCCTTGCTGTGCTATATATGCACTGCAAAAAATAGCCCATGACAATGGCGAAATTGATCCCATTCTTGTAGAATCAGTTACCCAGTTGTTCTATGTAGACAACTGTCTTCAAAGTATAGAATCAACTGAAAAGGCTAGAGCTCTTGTAGATGGCCTACAGCAATTGCTGCTTACTTCGAGGGTTCAATCTCTGCCAATGGGCCAGCAACAAACCAGAAGTCATTGAACACCTTCCTTCAGAAGCAAGGTCACAAAGCAGTGAGCTATGGTTATCCCAAAAGAGTCCAGATCTTTTAGAGGGCACACTTGGATTGCGATGGAACTGTCTCGCCAAGTGGAATGCCTCAAACCAACCTTGAAAAATATCTACAATGTACTGGCCGCACAGTATGACCCTCTCGGGTACCTATTTCCATTCACCACCCAAGCCAAGATACTTATTCAGGATCTGTGGAAAATTCATGTTGGATGGGATGATTTCATTGAGTCTGACAGTCTAAGAAATAGCTGGCAAACCTGGGTACAGGAACTACCTGATTTAGAGCAGCTAGAGATTTCCAGATGCTACACTCCATTTCAAGTGCACAATGAAACATTCACCAGAGACCTACACATCTTCTGTGATGCCTCTGAAAGAGCGTACAGCTCAGTATCTTAAAGATGGCCATGTACACATTTCATTCGTGCTGGCCCATTCACGAGTAGCACCCAGGAAACAAATGTCAATGCCACGACTTGAACTGATTGCAGTACTTGCTGGAATGCAAATAGCTAAAGTCCTCCAAACAGAACTCACAGTCACCATCAGGCAAGTCATTCTCTGGTTAGATTCCACCACCGTCCTTCGCTGGCTGCAGTCTGACTCCTTCAGGTATAAGGTCTATGTAGGAACTCGAGTTGCTGAAATTCAGTCCCTCACAGATGTTAGTTCCTGGAGATATGTGGATTCGGGGAATAACCCAGCAGACGACATAACCCATGGCAAATCCTTAAAGGAGTTGACACAGTCATGTCACTGGACTAATGGAGCAGACTTCTTGTATCAATCAGAAGCATCCTGGCCAACCATGCCAGCTGCTGATCCTGAACCAGATACCGAATTAAAGAAGTCAGCACTCTGCCTGCACCTATGCACTAGTCCTGATGTACAACTCCCAGATGCAAATCAGTATAACACCTGGAAAGACATGGTAATGGCCACAGTGACATACCTACATGGGGCGCTCAATCTTCCACATCGCAAATAGATGTAGCTGAGCATTATGTTGCTGCAGAGAGTCTCCTTCTCCAACAAACCCAAAGGGATTCATTTCCAGAGGAGGTTAAGGCTCTTTCATTAAACCGACCCTTACCATCCAATAGCCGGTTAGTGTCCCTGTCTCCTGAAGGCACATCAAGCCTCAGAGAGGCATTTATTGGAAACAACAATAAATGTAAAAAATGTCCAAAAGGGCTAATAAAGTGTCAAGGGGGAATAGTGTTCATAATAATGGGGGAATATGGCATCCTCGCGGTGAAACGGGGCTCCGTGAAAGGGCGGGGTAGGGTCCATAGGATAGCCCAGGCACAAGCTGGGTCAGTCGGCCGCTCACGCTCCCCTCCAAAGTCCATGGCGTGAGGGGCGGCGGCGTCACAGGCCCGCGGCAAGCATGAGGGGAAGGCAGCCCGGCATCTAGCCCGTCGCCATCAACATGAGCTGTACCCCCGGCGACTCAGTAACACATCCGGGGTCCGAGGAACCGGTCCAGAAGCGTGTCCATCTCGTCCAGCTCCGAACGCTCCCAGCTCTAGTCCTGGGCGTGCGAGGATGCCAGTGTGTGCACACGTGGAGATTTGAAGTCAGCTCCCCGAGAAGAGGTGCGCTCTGCGTTTTAAAGACAGCGGTGATGAAGCATTATTTCCATCTGGTGTGCTTCATTCACCACTGACTTAACGAGGCTTATTAATTATGCACCTCTTTTCGATCTCCCGCCCAACTCCCGTCGTGAGCCTGGCTGAAGGGCGGCCCTAAGAGGCGGGGCGACGATGAGGGGTGGAGGGGTGGATCATTCCACCACATCCACCCAGAAAAGTAATCCCACTTCAAATTGACGATTTAGAAAATGTTCTCAAATATCACATTCTCTTTCTAGAGAGCATTTAATTGGATGAAAATCTTTGTATGAGTCATCAATATTTTTGGTCTGTTTTCTCAAAACAGAAAGACTGTCAGCTTTTAAGAGTACACAAGGATGCACTCTGCTCTATCCTCCTGTATCTCTGGAGCACTCAGGTGCATGTGTGTCAACCAGGCTTCCCTCAGTATGTGAGCTCAGGTGGCATGATAGTGCTGAGGAAATCACATGTGTGATTAAACAGGGCTTTCCTCAATATGGTGTTGCAGACCACAAAACTTATGTGAACAATTTTAATTCCACATGATTTTAGGGATGCATCATTTTTGGCCGATACTTATACAAATTTAAACAAAAAACTATAGGCCGATACTGATATTTTTCAAAATGATTTAAGAATGCTTACATTTTTTTTTGCAAAGAAGTACAAAAAAATTTTCACTGTTGTATCAAGAGGTAAAACACATGACTGTCCAAAATTTTAAAGACAGCCACAGAGAAAAATACATACAAGATAAAAAGGTAAAAAACATTAAAAAAAAAAAATGACTAAATATGATAACATGATGATTGATATGAAAGGTTATTTTGTACTTCTAAAACATTTTTTCACTTCTGTTGTTGCAGTTTAAAACACAGCCTTTTAAGGTTTAGTCATCACGCAAGGCCTTACTAATTGCAATTTTTAATCTTAATTCAATCAATCATGCAGCATTAATGGATATCATACCGAGATCTCTGAAGTGTAAGTCTGCTTGTTTCAAAGAGTTTTGGATGGTTTCATCATGTAGCCAAAAAGTAATTGTCACATTTTCATAGTTATAACCGATATGCT
Organism: Myxocyprinus asiaticus; assembly: GCF_019703515.2. Taxonomy (NCBI): domain Eukaryota; kingdom Metazoa; phylum Chordata; class Actinopteri; order Cypriniformes; family Catostomidae; genus Myxocyprinus; species Myxocyprinus asiaticus. Next base: position 43,869,546 of record NC_059350.1, on the reverse strand, counting down.
GATGGTTTTAATTTGGTCAATAATTGGCTGATAAATATCAGCAGCCGATACATCGGTGCATCCCTTATAATTTCAATTTTAAAGCGCTATGCAGCAATTTAACTATTTCAAATGGCTAGATAGTCCAGACATTCTGAAAAACATTGGGAAAGAGAAAACACTGTGCCCTGCACCAGCATCAGTTACAAAGTCTTTTCACTTCTACACATCAACCCCCTTTCTTACATTACACTATGTAACACAATTTTTGTTCCTGGGTAGTAAGTGTTATTTCCTAATTGCTTATGCCTCAAAAGTATAGAAAATGGCTATTATTCCCCACAAACTTTGCTTTTGTGAAAAGGACTGTGATATTTTGAAAGTTACCAATTTCCAATGAGAAAACAGGCGAATTTGTCTTTTCGTTCACATAAAGTAAAAACAAATAAAAAATGAATCCAAATTAACATGTTTTTATAATGAAGTAATACAAAAATGACTACAAAAGATTTAGCAGTGAGTAGTTTTTTGAGATTTATGATTATAGTGTAAATCACTTTCACGAATCAGCCCCCAAATGTACTCATCATACTTCAAGGCGTCCAGCAAGTTCTTGATGCTGTTGTAATCCTCTTTGAGGTGCACCAAGTGAGCCAGGGGAAGAGATGGGTACTTGTTACCATTATGGAGCAGCACAGCTTTGAGGCTTCTGGATGAGCTGTCAATGAAGAGGCGCCACTCATGTGAACAGACTGGTCACATTGTGGCAGAAGCAGAGCCCATTTTGACATGTGAAGAAGCTGGAAAAAGGTTGGTGACGCTTCCTCTGATCTGCGACTTGCGCACTTTCAATAAACAAGTTCCACTGCTTGTGCCTAGATGTCAAAAGCTCGGCACTGGACTTGGTGAGACCAAGATCTCTAATCGAGTCGTTGAGGTCTTTTTGGTTGGGGTAGTATGGGTTTCTCTCCTCAGCTCCACCTCTGAAATTGTCATCTGGATCTACAACATATTCCTCTCTCTCTGACTTGCTGCTCTCTTCTAAAGACAGCTGCTCTCTCTCCAGAGTAGTGGGTATGGGGAGCTCATGGCAGTGTGACACCGGGGCGATGGATGAAAGAAGGTCCGGATTGGTGCATTCTTGCCTGTCCGACGTTTGGAGGGGTCCACCATGCAGAAGTAGCAGTTGCTTGAGTGGTCAGTGGGTTCCCGCAAAATTCTTGGGGAACTTCATGGCTCTCTTTTCCCCTGTGTACCATCCTACAAAAATACATTTATTTCACCCATGACTAATGTGTAAGAGATTCTTGCAACATTTTTCATATATGATATATTTTTTCAATAACATTGAAAATTGTAAAACATTTTACATTTAAAAACTTTTACAATTTTAAAAATTAACAAATTTTATAACATAAAATTCCGAGCAACAATTGTCCAACTTACCTTCCAGAGTTTTTTTGCAGTGTTCGCAGGTGAAATGAGGTGCCAAGGGTTTGTCTTGATCCCCGACAGGCATGCCGAAATATGCCTTGTAGGCCTCACACATCTTAGCAGATGCTTCCACGGAGTACTTTTTCGCTCTTGTCTTGATAAATTGGCCGCAGACATAGCAAAATGCGTCTGCCGGATGCTTGCAGCCTCTTGATGCCATCTCAGAAAAATGCAGATATGTATCAACTTAGGCAGCTGTAACTAAACTGAACTGGTGGGCTTAAGGCCCCTGTGTTTATACTAGTATTTATATTACTGGAAAGTTCTAGAAAGTTCTAGAAGTTACTCCAAGTTTACTCAGCACTGAATCTATCTGGAATGTTCTGGAAAATAGGTACATTTCAAAATATCACTGTCCTGGTCACAAAAGCAAAGTATGTGGGGAATAATAGCCATATTCTATACTTTTGAGGCATAAGCAATTAGGAAATAACATTTACTACCCAGGAGCGAAAAAAATAAGAAATAATTTGTTACACGGTGCGATCACAGTAAATTGTAACATAATTTTTAATTACAACTATGGCAGTTGTTGTTAAAAAAAGTTATGTTTTTAAAAGTGTTTAGGCTACTATTTTTTTCCATAACAAATCAGCAGTTTATTTTTAAGAAAGACTAACTGCCTAGCCACTGTAATGAGGAGCCAGCCATACATGGTCTTCCCTGTGATTATGGCATTACAGATGCAACTTTTAAACAATAGAACTAGGGTAAACATAAGGACAAATACAATTTAGAATAAAAGTCTGGACCTTTATAAATTATGAACAAATTCATGTGTAATATTGTAATATATTGTATTTCCTGTTCTAATGATTTTTGATATTAAGAAACATACTGGCCTGGTTTGCCTTCAGATATTCCTAGAATCAAAACGATCCCTAAATCATAAAGAGTCTGATAAAAGGAAAACAATATCTGTTATGGAGTAGGAAACAAACATTTTCACTATGGATGCAAGGTCCCAAATAAGTAAAGTGGTTTACTTATTACTATTATAACTAGCCCTAAAAAAATAAGGTGTTAAGTTTGTTTGATTTCCCACAGCACCTTGAAGTAAACAAAAAAACAAAACAAAAAAAAACTCTGTTGCTTGATGATCAGATTATCAAAAATAAGTCATCAATACAAACACGAAATGCAACTAAATATCGTAAATATTAATTTATTGCAATTATGTTAAAAAAAACAAAAAAAACAACTACATCACATATGTGGATGACCGTGTACCATTTTTGACCCTGGAAGAACCCTGGCATGTTAAACGGAACGCTCTCCATGCTTCTTTTCATCATAAAATAACCATAGCACAACGTAAAACCTAAAGGAGAATTGTTTAATTTCTATATCACTAACAGCAAGAAATGGAATTGTAAAAATATTGATTGTTTCCAAACAAGTTTCCTAAACACTCTTACTTCTCCTTCCATCATGCCCCTGACATACAGCTAAGTCCTGCATCAAACTCACACCATTGGTTGAGCATGAGTTGACATGTTGGTCTGCATAATCAAACACAGCAGTGTTGGAAGCTCTGTAGAATCACAGGGTGACACTTTTTGGAAAGTCAACTAACAAAAGGCTCCTTATAGTTGTCTCTGCACATGGAATAGGAGTATTAAGTATTTTAACATCGGAAACAGTACACCTTAAATGTGTTGATATTGTGCAACACTTTGTTAATAAATAATGTTTGTTTGGTTTTTCATTTTTATTAGTTTATTTGTAAATGTTGTATTTATAACTTGTGTGTGTGTTGCTTTGTGGCTTTATTGATAATGTTAAAGTGGTGAAACGCTCTCTGGATGTGTGGGGCAGTGAGGAGGATCTGGAGGAAGCCAAGGAGAGCAGAGAGGAGAACAAGGAGGTGCAGAAGCAAAAATGCTTCAACAAGAAAGTTAAAGGTATGAAAGCCAAACGATCTCATGCCATTACTCATCGGTGGCTGGATAGACAGTTGTTGAAGGTGAACCCAAGCATTTATTCCAGTTATAAAAGCTCATAAACGAATAATACTCTTTGTCAAATATATTTATAATGACTGGATGAAGACTTTCTAGTGTCTAGAAAAAGAACGATTTAGTGTAAATAGCAACAAAAAGCACATTCTATGCACTAAGTGCAAATAGTGTTAGATGCTATTTGCACCCCTAATTAAATACTAACATACAGTATCACTGCACTGTGTTTGTGTTTATTTAGAGTCCCACAGAAACCCTAAACCAACCCCTACCCCTAAACCTAACCTTCCTTTACAAAACTGTACCATAATTTTACTACAGTAACCATAGTATCACCCTGGTATTTTGTAGTAAAATCATAGTAGCTACAAAATTAAACATGGTTACTCCAATATTGCTATAGTAAAATCATGGTAATTTTATCCAGAACAAATCACTGTGAGACAATCAACCTTTATATTAATATGTATTTATTATTATTATAAATATAATTAAAGAAAATTTTAAGAGTGGAAACAGGATGAGAAAAAGTGGGAATAGAACCCAGGTCATCCACATGAATAAAGCACATCCACACAGTCTAGGTGCTATTTCACTTAGTTCAAAGAATCACTCCTAAAAACTAAACTAAAAACTGTGAGTAAATATTCCATTCATTTCTTCCATAGGGGAATTGATTATTAATGATAAAGATAACTTACAAGACAGACTGACCTACCATGAGCTCCGCTATTGTTAATTAGAACAGAATTTTTGATGAAGAATGTCATTACTCATGATCCAGCAGAGAAAGATCCACCAATCCCAGTGGCAGCTGCCCAATCTCATGACGCACTGTGAATGATGCAAATGTATCATTCTCCCGAAACTCTCAAACTATTTATATATTTTTATATTATATATATATATATATAAAGTGTGAAAATAGTTGTAAAAATGTACACAGCAAGGAACAAAACTACCAGTTCATGCACAGCAAAAACTTTTATTAAATTATTTGGGCGTGGGGGTGGGGGTGATCTTTTTAAGATTGTACTCCATCTTTTTTTATGGTTACGGCATCTTTTTAAGATTGCTCTCCCATCTTTTTTTATTGTTGCACTCTTTCTGGTTCATGCAATTCTATGCTGACCATTTTCTCAAGGACATGGTTTCACTTGGCATCTATTTTTTTCTCCTGAAGATTTTGGATAGGGAGGCTCGGATACGAGAAAGCAAAGAGCGACCTCTCTTTGCTTTAGGTGTTTCTTCTCTGGGAGCCGGACTGGGAGATCTTCTCTCCTCACTGAGATCTTCATCTATCTCTCCCTGATCCAAATCTTCTCGCTCAACCAGGTAAGTTCCAGGCCTCATTTCAATAGGTGAATCGTCACTGTCAGTTATTGAAGCACAAGCCTGGATCAGTTCTTTCTCACTGTTTACGGGACTGCAGGACTCAGCCCTTGACCCACATGGTGTACAGTCATTCTTCTGTGCCTTCACACGCACCATGGTGTAGTCAAAGACGACTGCTGACAGAATAACTGTCATATAGGCAACAGCCATCTCATCCTCATACCATGCTGCCCTCAAATACCTCTTTTGCGCCAGGATGTCATGGGCTTCATTTACAATGTTTGAAATAGTAGTATTCTCGTTGGTAGACCAGTGTTGTCTAGACCTGCAATGAGTAATACTCTTTTCTGTCAGCTTTTCCAGTCCCTTTACCAGATTATCGACAAGTTTGTCACACAGGTAGATGCCAGGGATGTTCACATCAAATGTAGTCTCAAGCCGTGAAACAAGTCCATCAACAATGCCCTCTATAAGGTGGTATGGCAAAATGAAAGAGGCATCAGTGATTTCTTCCATTGATGTTTCAGGTCTCGTTGTGGAAGTTCTGTTTTCCTCAGCTGCCCAATACTGCCAGTCTGGCTGACAGTCAAGACCCTGGTCAACATTACTGTGTAGTCTACTTTCTTGGGCATGTTGACTGCTTCTCTCAGTGGGAGCTGGAGATTCATCCTTCCCAAGCAATTCCTCAAGGTCCATCTCTTCCTCTTTTTCTTCAGCTTCGTCCTTCCTTCCAGCACTTGGACTGAGCATATCATTCTCAGGCATCACATTAGGTTCGGGAGTTCTTCTTCCCAACAGTTCTGCCTCATCCAGCTGCTCAAAGCAGTTGGAAGCAACATCACTGGATTGCATACCTGCTTTCATCCCTAAAACAACATCATGAATTGATAAACAAGTCATTTTAGATTACAATTTACTTAATAAATTATACACAATGACATCAAGTGGATGAAAAGTATAGTACATGTACCTTGCCTGACTATCTCTGCAGTCCGTAGAGGATTGTCTGTGACTTCATTGATGATATCCATCACTGTGCCTGTCACTATTTTGCTGAGGGCATTCAGTGTAGTCTTCTCAGCTTTTGTGATGGTTGTGGAGCCAGCAGAGTCCCAGATCAATTCCAAGGTGCTGGAGCCATCCAATTTTAGGAATATTTTCAGGTTGTTCTTTGCGGTGCACTGAGAGAAGTGATGAAGCACGTCCATGTAGAATTCCTGGCGTACAAACATTTGAGTGGGCCCTTCAAACATCAAAAGCTCAGATAACAAGTAATCTTCATGTAGTGCCTTGCCCATGTTGTTAGCTAGGAGTTCACTGTAAACACAGTTCACCAGATCTTTAGTAAACCTGATGATTATCTCCTGATTGAGGCACTGCTCTGATGCTCTAAAGTTGTCTGATAGCCCAAGTACTTCCATAGAGCGTCCTCGAGGCATCATTGACTCATCTTTGCTGTGCAAGAACTGCATCATACAGGCAAAAATTTTCTTCCCGATGATGCGTGCCTGTTCCGCAGAGCTCACATCTGAGATTGCATGATTGTCAATAGAATCAGTGTTAAGATTGATGCCACTGTTGAACTTCCACTCTTCAGCTCTCTTTTGAAGTACCTGAGCTTTCTCAAGCAGACTTTTTTCCTCTACCATGCAGATGGAAAAAGCTGGAAGGACCACATCCATGGAAACTGTTTTTATGCACTCAACAGTTTCCTGTATCACACTGTACAATTGTGATTTGCTAATGCGTTTTTCTTTCAGGGTCTTCTTAACAATTTTGCGGTATCTGGAAGACAAGAAAATTGGTTTATGCTTAAAATTACAATTATAGTTATTCTATTCTATACATTGTAATTGAACTTACTTGTTGGGCAGCACCAAGTATGGGTCAATCACTTCCCATGATGCTGGTAGTTGAAGCCGTGTGTTTGAATCGAGTGTCCTTAAAGTGCTTTTTCCACGGAGAGGTACTTGGTGTGAGGCGAGAGCTGACACCTAAGCAGACAATGGCATAATAGAGAGTTAAACTTGTACTGTCAACATATTACAGGGTTCTCACACCTTTTGACCCAGGAAATATGAAAACCCAATTAAAATGACATTTCCATGATTTTTCCAGTTGTTTGTGATTACTTTTTAAGTATTTTTAAAAATCTTTTAATAGAGATTATACTGACAAAGAGCAATTTCTAGCCAATTAAATATTTAGATATTTACAAGTTATCCATGACCATAGGAGCTGTGATATCAGAAACTAACAAAAAAATATATATGTACAAAACTATTAAATTAGTCGTATTAGTGACATTATATATAACTCTGGGACTCACTGTACTTGCAGATAGTTATCATACACTACTATTTCTAATATTTATATATAACCTATCTATCTATCTATCTACAAAAATAATCTTGTTTTATATATAATTATGTATTGATATATATTTATAAACAATTATATTACGTGATATATATTTTGTTTATATATATTCTAACTCTTACCGGAGCTGTAATCGGTGGAAGCATGGAATTTCTTTCGAAATCCAGCGGGGTTAGAACCTCTTTGATTGGGGCCATTGACCCATGAAATGTTGTCTTGAAAGTTTTATTCATACTGTCTGAAGAGCGATAAAAATCCATCACTGTAAAAATACAGACTGAAGCGGCGCATCACTCTCTACTGCTTTTATTGGCTTAATGCGTCAGCGAGTTCTAAATCATTATGACGTAATAATGCGAGTTCGCAAACATCAGCACGCTGCTTAGCATCCTTTCGTCCCTTTCATTGCCTATTAAATCAGTTGCTTTAGAATTAACTCATTTAAAAATGTCTGAAACTGTGCTTGAAGTATTTATAGATTGTATAAATGTTATGAATCCAAGAATGTACAATATTGTTACATAACTATTTGATTTCTTTTACTGATTAATGCTATAATTTTGCACTTTGTGGCCAATGGCGCTTCACCGTGTGTCATTTAGTAGTTGTTTTGGTGAAATAAACAGAATAGTATTTTGCAATGACTTTGGGATAGAAAGAGAATAGTATTAGCCTATTAATAATATTTACACAACAATGAATGACGAAGTTCCACATTTATAAAATGAAAAGGTCTGTCTCCATGTCTTTTTTGTTTTATTTTTAAACAATACTGTAGTATTTTGTAAAAATGTAAAAGCAAACAGGCTATCAGAGCCTGTATAATGAAGTATTATATGGAAAGATGAATAAATATCACACTTTCCTCTCTTTGTTTCGTTTCGTTTTTTTTTTGTTTTTTTTTATTATTATTATACTCTAGCACTTTTTCTTTGCCTGTATGTTATTGTTTGCGCAATTTAAGCCATGTAAACATGGTAACATGTTGTTCGTTGTAGACAATGAATGAAAAAAAAATTATTATTATGCAAATTTGTAACGTAAATGCGCTCAATCTCAATGTTTTCCACAAAATAACAAATAGATGGCGATGTTGATCTTGTGCCAAATTTCCAGAGAAGAAAAGCAGAAACACAACATTTCATTCACAGTTAATCTCTTGGTTCATTGCATCACTCGTAAACATCAAACTAAAAATCCTGACTAACAAATTTCAGTCACATTAGATCAACCATAAGAAAACAGTTTCGAGGTGTGAGGTTTCGAACTCTTTTCTTTATTACAATAGTGGCCAATGATATTTTCTGACAAAATACACAGTCACTATAATTATTGTTACCACTGTGAAATCATTTTAAACTCAAATTAATATGAAATATTATTCAAAACGTGTAAGAAGCCTTCAGAATTGCTCTGTTCGTTTGTATAACAAGTTACCACCATTTTATTGTAGAAACAATGACTGTAGTTAAGAATTTTCGCTTAAACTTTAGCTAGCGTTGGTTGTTGACTAGTCAGATCACAGTTTGCTGTCAGTAACCAAGACTTTTTCTTATGATGTGTACAGTCAGTCAAAGGTTTGGCACACTTGACTGTATTTATTTTCTTGTTTAGGCATTTTATCTAAAGGCTTGTGCTTAAATGCTTGAAATCAGTTTTGTAGACAAATAAAATTTGCACTTAAAGGTGCACTTTAGTCTTTGTAACTTTTGTCTTTGTGTCATCTTGGACTTACTGACACCTAGTTACTTGGATGTAGCATCATTTAAAATCAATAGTTTTCCGTTTTAGATGCCATTGTAGAAATATTCACAGTCAGCCATGATTACTTGAATCAATGAGTGAAAGTGTCAAATAACAGGATGGTTACTGAGATTAAGCCAGTAGTATTCAGCTGGTCATGTGATTCTAACATGGCAGCCCCCATGTGCGGACCCTCTCTATGTACAATAAAACAGCTTTTATAAGGTTACTGATATGACTGGAGTCTTCATTTAATGTGAGTGGTCATGATTTCCTACATATATTGCAAAATGACAATTCATGTCTTTAGGAGTTACACTTTTTAATGAGAAAAAAATGACTGAGTGCACCTTTAAAAGTAAAAGCTGTCAATCCTTTCATTTAGTTTTAAAAGCATCCCAGTTGGCACCTTATGGAGTTAGTTGAAAGATTACAAATCTCAGAGATTAAAAGAAGCTAAAATATTAGATTGTTGATTTGCTTTATTTTTCTGGTCACTACATAATTCCCATACTTCTACTTGTGTTGTTTCATATCTTTGATGATGTCATGTGTAATATTGTAATATATTGTATTTCCTGTTCTAATGATTTTTGATATTAAGAAACAAACTGGCCTGGTTTGCTTTCAGATATTCCTAGAAACAAAATGATCCCTAAACCATAAAGAGTCTGATAAAAGGAAAACAATATCTGTTATGGAGTAGGAAACAAACATTTTCACTATGGATGCAAGGTCCCAAATAAGTAAAGTGGTTTACTTATTAATATTATAACTAGCCCTAAAAAAACAAGGTGTTAAGTTTGTTTGATTTCCCACAGCACCTTGAAGTAAAAAAAAAAAAAAACTCTGTTGCTTGATGATCAGATTATCAAAAATAAGTTTTTAATACAAACACGAAATGCAACTAAATATCGTAAATATTAATTTATTGCAATTTTATAAAAAATAAATAAATAAATAAAACACACACACACACACACACACACACACATACACACACACACAAAACTACATCACATATGTGGGTGACCGTGTACCGTTTTTAACCTGGGAAGAACCCTGGCATGTTAAACAAGTCAGAATGCTCTCAATGCTTCTATTTAACCATAGCACAATGTAAACACTAAAGGAGAATTGTTTAATTTCGATATCACTAACAGCAAGAAATGGAATTGTAAAAATATTGATTGTTTCCAAACAGGTTTCCTAAACACTCTTACTTCTCCTTCCATCATGCCCCTGACATACAGGTAAGTCCTGCATCAAACTCACACCATTGGTTGAGCATGAGTTGACATGTTGGTCTGCATAATCAAACACAGCAGTGTTGGAAGCTCTGTAGAACCACAGGGTGACACTTTTTGGAAAGTCAGCTAACAAATGGCTCCTTATAGTTGTCTCTGCACATGGAATAGGAGTATTAAGTATTTTAACATCGGAAACATTACACCTTAAATGTGTTGATATTGTGCAACACTTTGTTAATAAATAATGTTTGTTTGGTTTTTAATTTTTATTAGTTTATTTGTAAATGTTGTATTTATAACTTGTGTGTGTGTTGCTTTGTGGCTTTATTGATAATGTTAAAGTGGTGAAACGCTCTCTGGATGTGTGGGGCAGTGAGGAGGCTCTGGAGGAAGCCAAGGAGAGCAGAGAGGAGAACAAGGAGGTGCAGAAGCAAAAACTCTTCAACAAGAAAGTTAAAGGTATGAAAGCCAAACAATCTCATGCCATTACTCACTAGTGGCTGGATAGACAGTTGTTGAAAGTGAACCCAAGCATTTTTTCCAGTTATAAAAGCTCATAAACGAATAATACTCTTTGTCATATATGTTTATAATGACTGGATGAAGACTTCCTAGTGGTCTAGAAAAAGAATGATTTAGTGTAAATAGCAACAAAAAGCACATTCTTTGCACTAAGTGCAAATAGTGTTAGATGCTATTTGCACCCCTAATTAAATACTAACATACAGTATCACTGCACTGTGTTTTTGTTTATTTAGAGTCCCACAGACACCCTAAACCATCCCCTACCCCTAAACCTAACCTTCCTTTGCAAAAATGTTCCATAGTTTTACTACAGTAACTATAGTATCACTCTGGTATTTTGTAGTAAAATCAAAGTATCCACAAAATTAAACATGGTTACTATTTTAACACCATATTACTTAAGTAACACCATGGTTAATTGCATTAAATCTATGGCTTCTGCCAAAATGGTTACTCCAATATTGCTATAGTAAAATCATGGTTAATTTGACCCAGATCAAACCTTTCTCTCAACTCCCCGACCTTCATTGCGAACAAATCACTGCGAGGCAATCAACCTTTATATTAATTTGTATTTATTATTATTATAAATATAATTAAAGGAAATATTAAGAGTGGAAACAGGATGCGAAAAAGTGGGACTAAAGGGGGAATTGAACCCAGGTCATCCACATGAATAAAGCACATCCACACAGTCTAGGTGCTATTTCACTTAGTTCAAAGAATCACTCCTAAAAACTAAACTAAAAACTGTGAGTAAATATTCCATTCATTTCTTCCATAGGGGAATTGATTATTAATGATAAAGATAACCTATAAGACAGACTGTCCTACCATGAGCTCCGCGATTGTTAATTAGAACAGAATTTTTGATGAAGAATGTCACTACCCATGATCCAGCAGAGAAAGATCCACCAATCCCAGCGGCTGCCACCCAATCTCATGACGCAATTGTGTTATTCTCCCGAAACTCTCAAACTATTTATATATATATATGCATGATTTGTTTTTCCATCAACATGCCAGCCAATATGAATAATGAAGAATAACCACTGTCTTACCTAAAGCAGCAAAGTCCAACACTTGAACCTGTATCAAATGTCATCATGTGATAAGTCTGATGAATAATTTAATATTTTTCTCTTAAGTCATCTCAGTGCAAACTTGATTTGAATTGATCCAAGGTGCGTACAGACACCACAACTTCAAAGGTGCATTCTGATACAACTTGAATGGAATTGTTTTTATTGCTACCAAAATGTCATAAAAACGGTTTGTTTCATGAATCAAACAACTTTATTATAAAACAAAAATGTAGAATATTTTTAGAAACTAAGACATGTTCTCTGCGTACACAGTCGATGTAGAACATTGCTCGGAGCCACTGATCCAGAGTCAGATTTTCTCATCCCATTCTCACAGATACAGGGGAGCTGTAACACGGAGCAGTTCGGCTGCATAAGTTAATGAATTGAGTGAGTATTTCATACTGTGTATCATGTCATGGCCAGTGAAAAGTCTTATAATCTCTCTGCTTAAACGCGTTTACTGATTTTTTAATGCAATGTGCATTAACACATGAATCAATCGCGTTTCGCTCAACCGAATGTTGACCTCATATTATGCTAAAACACGAAATGCGCATGCACGCTAGCGAGTTGATTGACAGGCGATGTCTGTATCTAAAACGTGATTGGCTCTTTTACCTGCAAGGCAGGACTTCCTTTCTACATTGACTGTTGGATGCTAGAGCTTCTTGGTTGGGCGTTCCAATTTCTCCCATTAATTTAAATAGAAGTGACTCGTCTCTGCTAAATAGTCTCTGGCCTTACACTCTATAGAAATACAATGCCCATCATGCAATACATCTCCTCCCCGAAGTTTGCACAATTTTACTTCTGATTTCTCACATTACAGGGACAGTAGAGCTGTACAAAAGCATCGAGTTACTTTATTTAAAAAGTAACTCCGATATTATGGTCTAAAATAAAATAGATTGCGTTACTTTAATCTTGACTCGAAAAAGTAATCTGATTGCATAACGCGCGTTACTTTTATCGTGTTACCCCCAACACTTTGTGTGTGTGTGTGTGTGTGTGTGTATATATATATATATATATATATATATATATATATATATATATATATATATATATATATATACACTACCGGTCAAAAGTTTTGAAACACTCATTCTTTATTATAAATTTTTTTTTCTTCACATTTAGAATAATAGTAAAGTCATCAAAACTATGGAATAACATAAATGGAACTATGGGAATTATGTTGTGACTAAACAAAATCCAAAATAAATCAAAACTGTGTTATATTTTAGCATCTTCAAAGTAGTCACCCTTTGCCTAGAATTTGCAGACATGTACTCTTGACATTTTCTCAACCAACTTCTTGAGGTATCACCCTGGGATGCTTTTTAAACAGTATTGAAGGAGTTCCCATCTATGTTGGGCAAGTGGCTGCTTTTCTTTATTATTTGCTCCAAGTCATCAATTTCAAAAACTTTTTTTTTAATTAATTTTAGTTTTATAATGAAATAAATTAATATGGTGGCACAATTATATTTTTGTCTACAAAACTAATTTCAAACATTTAAGCATACGCCTTCAGATCAAAAGATTTTTAAGATCATGAGAAACATTTCAGTCAAGTGTTTCAAAACTTTTGACCGATTGTGTGTGTGTGTGTGTGTGTGTGTGTGTGTGTGTGTATATATATATATATATATATATATATATATATATATATATATATATATATGAATATTTTGCAATAAATCTAAAATAGATTGTTTCTTTATTTATCAACAACTTTAGATCAATTATTTACAATTTTCTTTAGTTTTTTATTTGATTACGTCATTCCCAACGCTTCATGGGATTGTAGCTGATACCCTCATGTAAGATGGTGTACGGTCTTGTTCCTTCTCTTTTTATCTGATTTTTAAAAACTTTTTTGCATCAAATCAAAGTTTGCATTGTTTTGATTCACCTAAGATCTGGTTGGTTTAGTTTAGAACTCTTTTATGATATCCCTGTGGAAAAATGAATGGGAAAAATACCTCTGGATTCTGGAACCAAGACAACTGAAAGAGTGGGCGGACTCTGTAAACAAAGCAACTTAGCACACCATTAAAAGGATGAATATGATGAGACCGTATTTGGTCACATTTTTGATTTATGCATTGCACTCAATCTGCATCTGGCTTTCAGAGCTGAGGCTGGCGGTGAGGAGCAGTATGTTAAAGAAGGATATCAGCATTCACCAGCATGAGTACGGCCCTGAGGAGCTAGGTTTGTCGCACCTGTGGATATGAACTCACTTTTGAGAAAATGTAAATCTGTCTTTAACTCCTTGCTGCCGTGGTGGCTACTGCTCAGGGAAGACGAAGGGTCCATTTTGAAGTTGAAGAGTAAACCTGATGACCATCTTCTTGTTTCTGGTCCTCCTTCCAACAGTAACATTCTCTTGGCTCTCAATCCAGTAATCAAGGGTTTGCATCTGTTTCCATGAATGGATGGCTTGAACTTCTGAACTTCGATAAAGAGACGTTTTTGTGAACCAAGTAGTAGCCTCTTGTTAGCTGTTGCCTTTTTTGGCTTCTGGACAAGTTGAGAACTGTCAGCATTATAGTAGTGTTTTGGAGATTAGAGTATGCTGCCATGAATTTCATCACAAGAGGTCACCGTAGAGCTGCTATATTCAGAAAACGGTCATCAAAAACTAGAAAAGGTGTATGGTTGTGTTCTTGGACAGAATTTAAGGAGAACACCTTAATATTGTTAGAATGTTGAGCATACTCTATACCCGTGAAATCATATAGGAAAAAAACAAATGAAATATATTGTACCCGATCAACTGCATATTTAACATAAAGAACACAACTACTATTTATCAGACATTATCACACCATAATGTTAATGTCAGCTGCACCAAACTGTTCCAGAGTTAAAACTGGAAACATAATCTAATTTCTCAGTCTTCTACCTCATGAAGTTCAGTGCCTGTTTGTTCGCCGAGGGATACTGATGATTTCATTTGTGGGGTGATGCAGCTACTGAGAAATTCTCTCACAGAGTTCTGTTTCAGTCTGTCTGTGTGACCACTTAAAGTATCAATCCTCCCATACTCACTAAGAGCACAAACACACTCATTCCTTCATTGTCACTCTTTTTCACAACTCACCTTCAACAAAGCATGCCAGATGTGGAGTAGATCATTTCTGTTGGATAAAAAGTAATGAACTTAGTCTATAAAAGTTGTGTAAAAAGGACCTCTTGTATTTGAAATAAACTTTAGACATATAAGCAAAAGCTATTTTTCTACTCTGTTCTATGTTTATATTGAATGGTTATTATCAGCTTTTATAATTTAATGTCAGAATGACCACAAACACGCATATAATTCTTCAGTGACTGACCCCATATGTTAAGAGACCAGACCAGTGACCACATTCCCACTTTTATCACTTTGCTGTTGGAATCTTGTGTGTATGTAAGAGAGTGAATGTGTTGTGTTCATTTTGTCATATAATGTCCACAGGGGCAGGGTTACAGATGCCTTGCATTGCTGACATTATTGATGTTAGCCCTATATCTTGTTTGCTGCTTTTTTTTTTTTTTTTTTTGGTTGTTTTTTTTTTTTAAGTGTCGACCAACCAAAGGATATTGTGACTACAACTAAGAAAATACATAGTAGAATTTTCCTATAACCACCCTTTTAGTTTACTGTTAAAATACTAAAAATACATATGTGCTATATGTATTATATGTAAGCATATGTACATGCATCTATGTAAAGTACATGCAATCTCATGAAACCTATCAAGAATTTGTCTTGGTCATGTTTCACACCTAAAGAATACATAAGAAATAAGAAATATTTATATTTTGCTTAAAGAAAATTAAGCCTATTTTAGGACCATTAATATTTTTTGTATTGTGACATTATATTCATTACAATTAACTATCCACCCCTCCCCCGCCCATTCTCAATGCCCTTACGCAAGAAAGATACAGTATATTATTTCAATGGTAAAGTATTTATACATCATAGTAGTAGTACTTGTTGTACTGCCTTTAAAGGAATAGTTCACCCAAAAATGAAAATTCTCTCATCATTTACTCGCCCTTATGCCATCCCAGATGTGTATCTATTTCTTCTGCTGAACACAAACAAAGATTTTAGAAGAATATTTTAGCTCTGTAGGTCCATTCAATGCAAGTCAACAGGAACCAAAACTTTTAAGCTAAAAAAAGCACATAGAGGCAGCATAAAAGTAATCCATATGTCTCCAGTGGTTAAATACAGGTCTTCAGAGGTGATATGATAAGTGTAGGTGAGAAACCGATCAATATTTATGTCCTTTATTTACTATTAATTCTCCTCCATGCGCAGTAGGTGGCGATATGCACGAAGAATGCAAATCGCCAAAAACAAAAGAAAAGAATGTGGACATGAAAGTGAAAGTGGAGATTTATAGTAAACAAAGGACTTAAATGTTGATCTGTTTCCCACCAACACCTATAATATCACTTCAAAAGACATGGATTTGATCCCTGTCGACATGCATTGTATGGACCTATAGCTGAGATATTCTTCTAAAAATCTTTGTTTGTGTTCAGCAGAAGAAAGTCTTACACATCTGAGATGGCATTAGTGTGAGTAAATGATAAGAGAATTTTCATTTTTGGGTAAACTATTGGAATTAAAATTTATTATGTAAATTACAGTAATTAAAATGTAAGGAGAATCACTACTGGGAATAAAATAAAATAAAAACTCCAAAGTAAAATGTCAAAATTATGTCAACATGCAAAAAACTTAATTCATGCAAATTTAATAATGGAAAATTCGTGCAAAACTGTTTTTTTGATTGAAAATTGACCTGGACATGTTTTCATGAGATGCACCCACAGAGCTGTTCATTTATAAGCCACATGTTTAGACCATAAATGTTCTGCTTCAGACCGTAAATTTAACTCTTATTGAGTATATGAAGTGCATAATAATTTTTATCAAGTTTTATCCAGTGTCCTCAAACTTATGTAAACTATGGACATACTAAGAATGTGAAGTTATTTGACAGTTTTTACATCACAATGGCTAATGAATTTATTGGTTAAAGTTTGATAAGCTTCTTAAATGAAGGTGAATTTTATTCCTGTTCTTATGCCAAGTGCATTCTTATGACCTGATTGTGAAGTCTCAGCATAGCGGTTTTGAAATCAAACCCTCCGCACTCTAATCATCACTGACACTGACCCAACTAATGCACACAGGGACATGTGGCAAGCTGCCTGCTAAATTGTGCAGTTGGAATCACAACCATAATAATAGACCAGAAGGCCTTTCTACACACACTTACATTACTTTATAGTTCATCTACAGTCAAAGGCAATAGACATTTTGTCATTGCCTGATTTGTGCACCTTACAGTAGCTTAATATTATCATGAGCACAGCTTATTACATTTTACATGCATGGTCTACATGCAGGGTTGGGGAGTAACGGAATACATGTAACGGTATTACGTATTTAAAATACAAAATATAAGTATCTGTATTCCAGTACAGTTACAATTTATATCATTGGTAATTAGAATACAGTTACATTCAAAAAGTATTTTGATTACTGAAGAGATTACTTTGCATTTTATTGTCATTTGTTTCATGTAATATTTAGTCCTTTCAGATGGAAAACATTTATACATATAAATGATGCGATCCAAAGTGCATTTGAACAGCAGTGAAATATTTTTATGATGTGTTACTTCAAACTTATTTCTCTGTCTGCTCGTATGAATGTAAGTTTGGAGCAGAAGAAATAGAAATAAACCTTGTGTAAATTGTCAGCTTTATGCTAAGCTAAAATGCTATTTCTAGCCATTTTACATGCACATGTTACCAGGCACGATCATAATTTTTTATCAAGAAAATTAATGTTCGATCATAATTTCTTTTTTTCTAGGAAGACCTTTGATATTAGGGCAAAAATCGTATTCTTGATAATAATTTTTTTATTGTTTTCCTGTAAAAATATCTAAAAATCCTTAAAACAGGATCAATTTGATTTATCTTGTTTTAGAAACAACACTGCATAAGATATTTTGGTTTTTCAGAGAATGTATTTTTAACATGTGTATTTTGTCTTACTGTACTGGCAGAGTTTTTATAGTCAAAACAAGTGAAAAAATCTACCAGTGCTGAAGAAGTAATCCAAAGTATTTAGAAGACGTTACTGACCTTGAGTAATCTAATGGAATACGTTACAAATTACACTTTACAGCATGTATTCTGTAATCTGTAGTGGAATACATTTCAGAAGTAACCCCCCCAACCCTGTCTACATGTACCTTGTGCTGTACCACTGCTGCTTTTTGGTTGATCAGTGGTTTACTGTCTGTGCTGCTTTAACCCAGCTGATAATGTCCTATAACATGTATTGACCTTTGGGGTCAACGGAAGGGTGAAAGACCAGCACAGCAGAGTGAGTGAGAAAGAGAGAAGGACATACCACGATAATGTCTGTGTTTTGATTAATGGCACTCATGATTTGCCACCTGCTGTTTTATATGGCCCTCTGTGAGTAACTGATCTGGAGGTGCTTGCGTGAGTGGCGTCCACATTTTAAATAGCTGCCTAAATTTATCTGCTTTGTGGAGGTCGTTAAAAATTCGGACACCTACAAGTTTGTAAGCAGTTTGCAAGCTGGTGTGAATACGACCACTCAAAACCATTACCATTGTGCATTAGATAAACAACTGTCAGACCCATCTCTCAGCTTTTCTAACACATGATGGTAATACATGAGATGAGGGCGGGCCCATTTACTCCGTATACAAGTGCTTTGGGTTATAACAGCGGGTGTCCTAAATAGCCCTGTACCCGGCTCCTCCACAGCTCCCTGTAGGATAGATTTACTGCTGACTGGGGTGGTGCACATGCAGCTTGGAGCACTTTTGAATATTCACCTCTTTCCCCGTGTTGATAGGCTTACATTTTTCCATGAACTTCTCAACTCTTAAAATTCTCACATTTCTCAACTATTATTCTGCAACTATTCTTCAATCTAAACAGTGAAAATACATCAGTTCTATTGGCCTATTAATGCACCAATCATGTAGGTTATTATATTAATATATTATATTATCTACCGTACAGTTAGAACTGATCAAAATTGCTTATTGTTGTAATTATTATTAAAAGGATAATTCACCCCAAAAAAAAAAAAAAAAAAGATTCTCATAATTTACTCACCCTCATTCCATCCCAGATGTGTATGACTTTCTTCTGCTGAACACAAATGAAGATTTTTAGAAGAATATTTCAGATCTGTAGGTCCATACAATGCAAGTGAATGGTGGCCAGAACTTTGAAGGTCCAAAAAGCACATAAAAGCAGAATAAAAATCTTCAGAAGTAATATGATAGGTGAGGGTAAGAAAAAGATCAATATTTAAGTCCTTTTTTAATATGAATTCTCCTCCCTGCCCATTAAGTGGTGATATGCACAAAGAATCTGAATCACCAAAAACAAAAGAATGTGAAAGTGAAATTGGAGATTTATCCTAAAAAAAGTCCATTCACTTGCATTGTATGAACCTACAGAGCTGAGATATTCTTCTAAAAATCTTTGTTTGTGTTCAGCAGAAGAAAGAAAGTCATACACATCTGTGATGCATGATGGTGAGTAAATGATGAGAGAATTTTCATTTTAGGGTGAACTATCCCTTTAAGCAATATGCAAATCAGAAAAAAATACAAAGATAAGACGATGTAAATGTATTTTATAAGGAAGAAAGAAAGTCATACACATCTGGGATGACATGAGGGTGAGTAAATGGTGAGAGAATTTTCATTTTGGGGTTAACTATTCATTTAATATTAAATTAAATTGCTTATTTGGCGATTGGTTTCTTTTCTTTTTGGTTTATCGTATTGCTGTTGCATCCATTTACTAATAAGTAATAGCCACTCATCGCCGTGGTAAAATCACTGTAAAGAACTTAATGTCTTATTGAGGCCTAGTGATATCTGGAAGTCATAAATCATTATTAGTGCCTCTTCTCAGTTATTGCAAAAGTTTGTATTTTCTGTTCGATTTAATTACTTTGTTTGTACATTCTGCTTACAAACAAAAATGCTTAACCATTTATGTACATACAGATATGAGTAACCTATATATATATATATATATATATATATATATATATATATATATATATATATATATATATATATAGAATAAAGGCTAAATTAAAGTGTTGGCATTTCAAATTATTTAAATGCACATGAACTAATGACGTATGTTTTATTTATTATGCAGGGTAGCCCAGGGCTGGTGTACTCCAGAATATTTCTGAATATTTCACAGGTTAAGTTTATTTTTAAGAAATTCAGTTTTTGTGTAGGAACCTTCATTAACAAGTCTCAGCTACATAAAAGCTATAATGCATTAAAAATGATATATAAAATGTAAAATAAAATTCTATATAATAAAATGTGTGTGTGTGTGTGTGTGTGTGTGTGTATATATATATATATATATATATATATATATATATATATATATATATATATATATATATATATTTCTTTTTATTTTATGTTTTACCTATAGACTATTACACATCTGTTATTGCCCTGGAAAAAAAGAATACAATTCCTTTTACACTGCACCCTATAGTGGATGATGTTGTTATGGGGTAAGTTTTCACAATGAGAACCTATTTATTGACACTGATTTGAGAAGAATAGACATAGGCTACCTATATATATATATATATATATATATATATATATATATATATATATATATATATATATATATATATAGAAAATATGAGATACAATCTAAAGTAAAGAAGAATCTTCCACAACATATGTGAATTTAAAAAGTATTAATATTCCAACAGTAATAATTAAACAAAACAGCATAAACGCAAACGGTATGCAAATATATATATATATATATATATATATATATATATATATATATATATATATATATATATATATATGTATATACTGGTTTTGGCAACAGAAATTGTAATTAATGAATTACGTCAAATTGTAAAACTTGCCCTAAAATGCAACCTAACTTTTATGAAAAAAATACTGCCTTGTCCAATTCGGTTAAAAATTCATTAAAGGCTAGTTGACTATGCCTATAGGCCTATCCCAGTGTGGTTTTATTATACTCGCTTACTTACCTAAAAGTTACTACAAACATAGGATAATATTGGAATAATGGAATAAAATTTACAAAAAAATATGTATTAAATGTAAAATATATATATATAATAATTATATGTGCTATAGATAAAACAAGCATTTATGCAATTGGTCTTTTGACTCAATGTGGCCTGTTTATTTAATATTTATTTATCAGAATTTAAATTGTCATAATTATTATACGTTTCTAAATTGTCCCGAATCACAATGCGTTTTGAAGGCTATATGCACAGCGTGAAAGAGCTGGACATCACCATCCTCTTCCTTGCCAGCTTCTTCCAGCTGTTGAAAAGATTATTTCAATAAGTTATTAAAAGTTAGTATAGTTATTAAAATACTTTACAGCCTTTTTTCTTATTGGATGGCATCTTGATTTCCGTCTGGACAGTGGCGGTGCGTTCAGACGTACTCATGTCCCTCACACCTCCGCAGTTGTTCTGCTCTCTCTTTCTTTGTTGGCCTGCGGTTCTCATGTCTCTTGTCCAGGGCCAACTGGCCTTCTGTGTGGTTGGCAGCAAGGCATTCGCTCTAATACTAGCGTGCAGCTGTCGCGGGCCAGAGGCGGACATTGATAACATTCAGTTGACAACAAATGTTTCGAAAGCGTTATGTGTATGTTTATGCGCTTCTGGGAGGCGCGCTTACAATAGACCGGTGTGTTTTGTACAGTATGACATCATGTCTATTCATGCTTGAATAGGCCTACACCATATTAATTCAAATGGCAATTAGATCTAGTCATCATGAATTACGATGTAAAACCATGTTGATTGTCATTATTATGAGTGTGATTAGTGATACGCATAATTGTAGCGTACCAATTACACTATAGATATCCGGGGGTTAGCAAGAGGTCGTGCCTGTGTTTAGGTAGAGCACCCCCCCCCCCCCCCCCCACTCTCTCTCTCTCTCTCTCTCTCTCTCTCTCTCTCTCTCTCTCCCCTCCCTCTATCATCACAGTGTCTTCCCTCGCTCACAGTTCCAGTGCACTCACTCGTGCAATCCGTACTGCGGTCCGGTGTCATAGACAACACCATTGATCTCCGTGCGGAACGCCGTTAAGAGCAGATGGAGACACTTCAAACGGCCATCGCGAGCAGAGAGGACACCGGACCGTTCAAAAAGCCGCTGGAAAACAAGAAAGAGCAATGCAACGGTGGCGATCACAACGAAACAAATTATGTAGACTTGGGCAATCCGGTGGACATGAAGACGGATAGCACAAAGACGGTAAAAGTCACTTTCACAGGCGAAGGAAACCAACTGGCCATATTTAAATGTAAAGGCGATACGTCCGGCTCCGGGATTAAGAGTCCTGGAGAGCGAGTAGGGAACGAATATGCTGATAAAAGTCCATCAAACGAGAGTCGCGCGGATAACGTCGGAATTGAAAAGTGCTATTCTGAGAGACTTCATGGAGAGCGCGCACGCCATATAAATGTTCCTTCGGAGGATGACTTGCCAGGAGATGAGGTTAATAATAAGGATGCCGAAACGAATGCAAAACCCGAAAATCCCAAATATGAAACGGAGGAGTTACAGTACACGGACATGTACTTGAACAGCCGCTGCGAATCAAAAGATGGCACGAGCGCGGCGGACGCAGAGTCCCGCTACATAACAACGCACGAGATTCAGCTAACTGAGTTGGATCACGATGTGGATTACGAGTTTGGCCGCGGATCCTGCTGGGATTTCGAGGATGATAATCTAGTGTATTCATTTGTTGATTACGCGTCATTTGACAGCGACGAGACGACGCTTGGAAGAATTCAAAGCAAGTCAAAGAGCAATAAGGTTCAGCACACCTTACGCGCAGCGAAGCTCTCCGACACTGGTGCGCTGGTCAGCACCGAGAGTGAACTTTACGAATCCGACAAATGCGCCAGCTCGGATGAAGGCGCGAGTAAGATCCAACACGACCGCAGAAATTCGGCAGGACATATTCAGCTATCAATCAAAGCGTCCTCGCGGGCTATCAACGACAATGCCGCTGTCCTAGAAGAGAAGAATGTCCGCTTTCACACCAGACGCGCGGGTGAGCGGGGTCATTATTCGTTCAGAAGCTCTGACTCCAAAAGCGAGACCCCGTATGACCGCTACTTCATCCCACCTCCAGGTCGCCAACACCTAGCGAGCAAACTGAGAGGTAAAGACATTAACGAATATTCCAGTGGCGCGTCCAGTTCCGTTAGTGAACTGGATGACGCCGATAAAGAGGTGCGCAATCTCACCGCCCGGTCCTTCAGGAGTCTGGCGTGTCCTTACTTTGATGCAATAAATTTGAGCAGCTCGAGTGAGTCCTCAATGTCAGAACACGGACTGAGTATTAACAAATGGTCTGCTTTCGTCGACTTGAATTACAGCAGCATGACACAGGGACGCGAGCAGAACAAGCTGGCGCGCAAGAACTCTTCGCCTCTTTTGGAGGGGAATAAAAGCGCCGAGTGTAAAAACGTGAAAGATTTGGGTCATACTAATACGCTACACCCACAAACTAAAATATTGTCGCTGAAAAATAACTTGAACCCTCAGCAGGCGTCCTCTGGGTCGTCTAAGAAAACAGAGATACTAAGCAAACCAGGTGTCAGTGAAACCTTAACACTAACTGAAACCTTGAATTTCAGCTGCAATGTCGGAGCAGGCATACCTGCGCGCGAGAGGCGCGCAAAACGCGCACTGAATGCCATAAGGTCACGTTCCACACCTGACGTCATGGCAAGCAAGTTGGGATGTGAAACAGAAAGTCAGCCCCGTGAAACGGCTGACACCTTGGAAGATTCCCACAAGAAAGCCATCTTTGCCTCTAGTCTTTTGAAAAACGTAATCTCCAAGAAAATGCAGTTTGAGCAAGAGCGTAAAATAGAAAGAGAAATACGCGCACCACTGTGCGCTCAATCTAAGGATCAAGAAGCTAAGAAAGAAAAAGAGATTGTGCAAAGACAGACATCAGAAACCCCAGAGGACCTCAGAGATGACCAGTCACAAGAGAACCCGTGTTCCCAGACTGCTGAGTCACCCTGTGACCCAGGCGACGCCCTAAAAACTCCCCTGACCCCTAGTGAAAAAAGTGCTTTCAAAACCTGGAAAGATGAGGAGGAAGAATCTAAAGCTAACGGTGATGGAGAATGTAAGTGCGCACTGGAGGAGACCCCGCCAAACACCTCAATTACACCCGTGATGGAAAGCAGTGAATGTGTTGAGGGCGAGAATAGTAAGATGATTAAGATGTCTCACTTGTATGTCCCTAGCTCGCAGCTTATGCCTAATGAAAAGGAAGCGGCCGGGATTTCATTACATAATCTGAAAGTGACTGGAGATCTTGACGGGGGAGGGTGCGGACAACTAAACTCAGGCCAGCTTCAGTGCTCTGCGGACAAATATAAAACCTCACAGTGTCAAAAAGCGCCCGAAATCAAAATACGCCTTCGAAGTGTCAAAGAAAACCAAAGCAATCAGTTTAACATCGCCAGCCTATTAACTCCTAACATACATTGCAACGTCAGCCCCAAAAAGGTGACGAACGAGTCTAAAAGCCTAACCATATCTGACAAAGTACCGCATTTTATGGTTAGGGATATCAGAGATAGTAAATGTAAGTTCCAGACTCCTATTCACCAGGTTCGAGACGTGCGTAAATTGGTTAAAAGCTCATACCGGGTTGTAGCGCTGGAAAACACCACGGCAGAAGCGTTACGCGAGGGGAGCAAACCTTTAAAAAGGGGACCGCTTCCTACACCAATGGTCATAAAATGTCAGTCTGTGAACACAAACAGTGCCACAAAACCCAGTGAGCCTGTAAATCTGGCCTCTAAACGCGAGGAGGGCGAGAGTTTGACATCGGAATGTGCTTTTAAAAGAGTCCCGTGCGCAAAGCAGCCTTTGGCTGAACAGCAAGAGTTTAGCTTAAAAATCGATGCCAAAACGGCAAAACAAAAAGCGGAAAAAGTAGTAGCCGCCAGCGAGAAGAAACCGGAATCTAAAGTCAAAAATCAAATAGCGCTTGAAAAGTTAAAGGCAGCTGTGAAAACCATGGAACAGCTGTACGTTTTTGATAGGAACGAATGGAAGCGCAAAACGCAAGCGCCGCGACCAATAACGGACAGTCACGTCCTGTCCCTAATCACGCGAGAGGAGCAAGGAGTGGCGACCAAAACGGACTATGATAACGAATATGGAAAAGCGGACAATGAGAAACTCGCTGGCTCGGCCACAGCCTCTTATGCAGGTGTGGTGATGGATGAGGATAAAATGTGTATTCCAGCAGCTAAATTTGTAGCCCAAAGGGCAGATTCTTTCAACCCCAAAGCACCTACCCATATAAACACAGTGAATGAACATGCTCAACAAATGTTTTCTAGCAAGGACTATTCTTTTAAATCTCATAAAGTGCCTTTGTCATTGAAAATCTGTCCTCCTAAAGTAAAAAGTGAGGACACAGGTAAAGACAGGATTTCTATTTCAGAGCACCAGCAGCCTCCGCACTCAGACTCTGACGATTACCTAACCATCCCTGTTAAAACTCAAGCTTTTGATTCCAAACTTATGCATCACCCAAAACCTCCCCTTCAGCCTTTGCAATGCTCACCAATCGAGTCTTGGTCCCCAGAGAGTCAGACGGCCACGATATATCACCACGCCACGCCCGCTGTACCTGCTGCCCAACCCCAGGTACTCTGCCTCACACCTCCTGCAGAGCCCCCACCCGCCCACATTCAGCGTAAGCTGCTTCTGGACCCCACCACGGGCCAGTATTACTTAGTGGAAACCCCTGTGCTCATGCAGCCAGCCGCTCAGCGGTTTTACCATCCGGAGAGTGGTCAGTACTTGGACATTCCTTTATCAGTCCCCCCAGTGCCCATGTCCATCTCCCCAGTTACCCTCAGTCCTGCGGCAGCTTATCCACCTACCTACCTGGTCTATCCCTCAACCTTGCTGCCACCACACCCAAATCCCCAGTCTCACTCTTCCACCTTCTCAGAGGGCGAGGACATGGTCGAGACGGGCAGCATGTATCTGATACCGCCAGGCCCGGCAGCAACCAACAGCACCAAACCTGTCATTAGTATTACATCACAGCAAGGTGCCCGTATAGTTGCCCCTCCCTCCTTTGATGGGACAACCATGAGCTTTGTGGTGGAGCATAGATAACTGAATGTAAGTAATCACTGCATTATACATCTATGTATAGTAATCTAAGGTTGCCCATATACTGTAGTTCTCAAATTCTCAAAGCACACTGTGTATGGAAGTATATTTATGACAAATGTCTGTGGAACAAAAAGCATGCTGAATTGCACTAATTGAAAAATAAATGCATTGCATTAATAGTGCTTGCATTTTTGGGGAAGCAGCTTCATGTGGTTGTATATTTAAGCTTTGAATATTTCAATTGAAAACATTTTGCACAAAATTTCATCATTACAAATTTAATGCTAAATATTAACCTTCCAAAGTTCAGTTCCAAAATATTCTGTTTTTTCCCCATCATTATTATTCGACAGGTAATATTCTGTTCATTCTATTTCGCTTTGCAAATTTGCCTCTAAAATTTCAGTGGTTAAAATTTGGTAGGAAATTCAACAGTGGTAAAGCATAGTAGCAGCAAGTGAAGATTGTGCATCAGCACGCTGGTCCACCCTCTGCCCATCACCGGGTAAGAATAAATAACCACTTGACCACTGATATATATAGAACTGGATTGCTCATGACGTCATATAAGTGAAGCCACTGCGCCGCCATATTGCTATGCCCAAACGTTCCATTGTCCCTATTAACTTAATAGGAAATCATCTCATTTCAGCGAGTAAACATTAATCATTCAATCACCGATTTTATATCTGAAATCTGCATGCACATCCCTACAACGCAAACGTCCTACACAAACACAGATTTGTTCTGTATCTTGAAAGCTCTAGCGAGTTATGTGTATTTATATCAAACAGTCTACCTCTAACAAACTTCATCAGCGAACAGATCAGCTGAATGTAAACAAGTTCACTGAAACTGAGGTTAGATACAAACAGACATTTTCAGACTTATTTATTGTGAACATCAAAGTGTTTGTTCAGAGTTACTTGTTTTATGTTTTCATCAAAAAGTGCCTTTTTCTCGCGGTCACTTGAATAAGAGCGCGCACTCGCTCTCCCTCACGCGCAGTGCCTGAGGGAGACACGCAAAGCAAAGCTGGTTAAAATTAAACTGATACGCTAGGTTTAAATGGCAATCGAACACGTAATTTAAGGCATGCATCAATTTATGACAACAGTGAGCACTTTAATATGAAAACAGCCAATTCCCGGGCAATTTAGGCGAATTAAAAATTCCGGTTTGACTTTAAGGACCCTCCGAGGCAAACGGACACATTGTCACCCCAAACAAGCAAATATTACAGATTTTCATATTTACATTACAACTTGTGGACAGTTTGCCCATTTCCTTTGGTGATCGCTGTGCTGCATTGATAGGCTGAACACCGGGGCATGTGAATGCTCTGACATCACAATCCGCCTATATCTTCTCCCTTGTAATGAGTAATATCCATAACGAGCAAATTAAAAAATGTAACATGATTGTCACTAAAAAGGGGGCGAAATGCAACTGTCTTATTCACAAGTCGGAGACGGTGAAACGGGGGCGTTTTCGCCTGTCAGTCATTGATGCCAATGGCAGTTTGGGCATACCAAGATGGCCGCTCAAACACTTCCGGTGGCTTCACCTCCTGCTGGCAGTTTAACTCTGCATCAGTGATCCAGTTCTATATATACAGTATATCAGTGCACTTGACTTGACAAAAGCAAACGATTCTCTAGCGAGCAGATCATAAAAATATAACGCATCTCTCTACCAGCTGAAGCAGCAATGACGAGTGTGTTGCTGATTTGCTCAACGAGAAAGAAAACTTTCGAGACATTTCACAATCTATTTCAGTTCATCTGCTGGACAACATGACAGTATTGTCATGAATACACTGTCTGAGGGGTGAGTATAAATAATCGAGTGTAAAAAATGGTGTAATGGTTAAAACGTTATAATTTGG
Organism: Myxocyprinus asiaticus; assembly: GCF_019703515.2. Lineage (NCBI taxonomy): Eukaryota > Metazoa > Chordata > Actinopteri > Cypriniformes > Catostomidae > Myxocyprinus > Myxocyprinus asiaticus. Next base: position 43,841,592 of record NC_059350.1, on the reverse strand, counting down.
AACAATATTAATTATATGCCACTGTCACGCTTACTGTATATACACTTGTGTTAAGTACATTTGTTTAAAATCATTGCATAATGTACACTAATTATGACTGTTAAAACAAATCTTTGACTGTATCTTATTGCCATATACATCTGTTTGTGTTATATTTGCTCAAAATCCTGCATGTGAAATTTAAATGCTCCAAGAATGCAAGCAATAAATCACAGATCTCACCCAACAAAACCTGTCTTCTGCTGACCCATTATTAGATGCTTTAATGCTGCTAACGACTATTAAAAATAGCACAGCAATAACGATTTGGTATTTGGTATTCAAAGGCACACAGAGTACAGTGCAAGTAACAGCAATAGTATTAATATTATTAATATTTGGCGAAGAAAAACACTTATGAACCGTAAAGTTGTTTATTAAAAAAGTGATACAAAGGCAAAGATGCAGCAATGTTTATTAAAGCTATAAGAGAACTGCAAAAAATAAGATTAAATGCAAAAGAAAAACAATGCAGCTGGAATAAATTATGAAAAAAATCCACATAAGATCAGATCATTTTTAAAAGGGGGATGCAAGGCAGTGATGCAGCAATATCATTTACATGTTAAGAGAACCCATATTAATTATTATTATTATTAGGGGGTCAAGTAAGGAAGCTGCTGGAACCCTCTTGTATTTGTACTGATTTTCTTATTATTAGGGGGCCAAGCAGCGAAGCTGCTGGAACCCTATTGTAATTGTACTGATTTTCTTATTTTTCTTCTTATTTTCTTTTCTGCCCTAAAAGTGTCTGGGCATCAGAGACCGTTAGTCATGGAGACACCAAACTTGGCAGGAAGGTTCCAAATCCCCCCCACTACTCAGGCACACAAACGCACACCCATCTGACCCTAGGTGATGCTATTATACACTTTTACGTTTTGGCTCATATCTCTGCAATCGTAACGGCTAGAATAAAAATATTTTTTTCCTCTGATTCCTCCGATTTCACTTCCTTCTTAATTTTTTCTGCCATTTTGAATTTGTTAAAAAACCTACTTTTTCTAACTCCTCCTAGACCGTTTGTCCGATCGGCACAAAATTTGGTATACATCATCCCCCTGACAAAAAGTTATAAAAATAATTTTGATACGTCAAATTATTCTGAAGATATTAATGATACAATTCCTTCGGTTTAACTCGATTTGAGTAATTGATCAATATCTACTCAACGCAAACTCCAAACGTATCCAAACTCGGTACACGTAGTCAATAGGATATTTAGAAAATGTCAGCAAAGTTTCGTACAACAACTAAAAAATTGTGGTAACTTTGCAGCCGTTTGATCGACAAAGTTCAAACTAAATATGCATCTTCTTTGGTTCAAATGCTAACATATTCTAAAAAAATGTATTCGACAAATGAACAAAAATGGCCAAATGCCGCCAATGGCCAATAAAATTTCAACACCGTATAACTTGTATTGGGAATGGCCAAGGGTTACGGAAATTACTATATACAAGCAGGGTGTCAATTTGAAGCCGCATATCACATTTTGTGACAATCGGCCACACGGTGGCGGTAAAATTAGCTAATTTGCATTTTTGCTCATAACTCCGGAACCGTATAGGCTACAATACAAATTTGTAGCTTCTCTGAATCCACCAGTACCCCACAATTATATGGTTACTTGAATTTCCATTTCCGCAAGAAACTTCTTTTTACAATTTCAATTTATTCAAAAAATAAAACAATTTCGAACTTGTCCTAGGCCGTTTGCTGGATTCTCACGAAACATGGTATATATCATCTACAGACCCTCCTGACAAAAAGTAATCAAAAGAATTTTGATGCATCGAATCGTTCCAAAGATATAAGCAAATATGTTTTGGGTGTGGCCTATGATGACTAATTAGCCTACATCTTGTGAGCACAATTTTCAAACTTAACAAAATTTGTACACATGGACAAGAGAACACTCTGAGGTAACATGCCGAGTTTTATTCATTTTTGATGCTAGGGGGCGCTATAACTTAAGAAAATCCTATTTTTGCAACTGCTCAAAGCAGGTAAAATATCATACCAAAATAGCTGTCCACAGCATCCACAGGATCTTTTCTGTCAAATTTGATTATTTTGGTCATCTCGCCATATGTGCTTGCCCCCGACAATAGTCGCTTGCGGCTAAATTTTTTTATTATCAATATTTATTTATTTATTTTTGAGTTTTTAAGGCATTTAATGCAAAAGAAATATACATCCTCACTGCTGGTTCAGGATTTCGGTGTTTAATGTCAGTGGTGAATAGCTTTCTGTGTTTTAGCCCCATCAGTTGTGATGGTTCTGGTAACAGCAATGGCTTCTGACACGTGATCTAAAGCTTATATATTATTGGTCAGGGCTTTTCTTCACTGAACAAAGAAAAAAAAACAACACACTCACCGTAAATAAAAGATTCGCTTTGTCGCTGCGCGATTCGGCGCGAATGTTCACTCCAGGTGAGAATGGCATTAGGAATCCATCAGGAAATTGCACTGAACATTAACGTTTGGTGCAAAGGCCTTAATACTGTTGAATTTCCAACTTAATTTTAAACACTGAAATTTAAGAGGCAAAAAAAATTATATATTTTGGAAACTTTGGAAGGTGAATATTTATTATTGGATTTTTAATGATGAAATTTGTGAAATGTTTTCAGTTGAAATATTCACAGCTTATATATCCAGAAATATTAAATTGCAATTTAATGTTAATGCACTGTTAATGCACTGTTAATGCTTTTTCTTTTTCAAAGACGTTTGTCTTCAAAATACTTCCAAAGTTTTTCATGTTGGTTTCAAAGACTTTGTTCAAAACCATCCTAAATTTGAATATTTTTTGTGAATTCTACCCTCCAAAGTACATTGTTACTATCACCATATTTTTGTTATAGATCTTTGGTAAACAAGTGAACATAATCAGAACACATTGGCATACATTCAGGCCTTTGTGTCTGTTTATCTATGGGTGTTTCTAAGGGTCTGTTGTATTCTGCACATTTCAGGAAATGTAGTAGATTGTCTGGTTACTCCATGCATACAGAATATTTGAATACTGTGCACATTATGCATACTATATACCACAAAAATAGTACGAGTTTGGTATTATGCTTTTCCGAACATAGCTCAAAAGTGTGTGAAAAATGTTCTCACTCAAAGTACTTGTTGTACTGTCTTTAATATGCATGTGTGTGCTTTTGCATGAGCTGATCAATGTGAACATGAATGGCCATTTGAGATTAGTTAGTTCTGAGGTTTTTGTGTAGTTATTGTATGTGTTTAAACATGACATTTATTCACATTTGCATTTTTAACAGGAACACATTGGCTAAGGCAGAGTGTAGAAGGAGTAATACCATCCGTTTAAATGTCATATAATTACTGTTATGGAAATAAAACATACTGACAGTGTATAGTATTTTCAATGTAAACGTTCTGCATTACATTAAAGTATATTAACTAAAATTGCATGGCTTTTTGAGCTTGATTTTTGCCTCCTCACACAGACAAAAAGTAAACGACAAAGGTGTGTTAAACACGACATTGACAGAATCATAGAAAATACCAAGCATTGCCGGCACTTGACTGTATGCATCTGTGTGAATGTGAGCTGGACTGTGCGAATGTCCATGTGTGTGGAAAGGTCAGTAGGCGAGTGAAGTATTTGTTGTGCTGAGGCAGTAGGATGACAGCTGCTGGGGCCGATCAGAAGACTAACGAGCTGCAGCAGGGTCAAATCTTTTTATAGAGAGAGACAGAGCGAGAGAGGGACTTTGTATGTGAACATTACAGATATTAGACTATTGCATTGCTATCACCACCAATGAAAGAAATTTGGCCATAAAATTCCATAGCGATTTTGGGAGCGAATTCTTTTTTACATTTACATTTAGTCATTTAGCAGATGCTTTTATCCAATGTGACTTACAAATGAGGAACTTAGCAAACAATTTGTCATACAAACATAATCAAACTACACTGGTATAAGGTTTTAGGTTGATCTTATAGGAGAAAGTATTTTTGATGAAAGTCAGATTGGGTCATATTGTCACATTTTTGGTAGTGCAGGCTGTTTTAAATGTCATGAATTCATACAGTTTATCAATTACAATATTTGTTGGCCAAACAATATTTTGATATAATATATAACATTATAACAAATATAATGGTCCTCTTTGGCCCTTTAATATAGAAAAAGGTGCTGAATGCAATAATGTTCTGAATAAAGGCTTGATTTTTGGTTTTAAAAGATACATGCATTTTTAAAGTTCACACAGTACAAGACAAACACTGTGTCTGCACTTATAGCAATTTGCCTGTTTCAGTCATCTTTTCTTTCTTTTTTGTGCAGTCTCAAAGAAAAGATGAATATAATTTGAATTTCTTTTCATCATTGATGTATCTGTAAAATGACATGACTGTGTCAGCTGGCTAGCAAAAAGAAAATACACAAAATTATTTACTGCCCTCAAGTTGTCCCTCATTGTTTTTTCCTCCCAGTAGAACCTTAACACAATATTTTCAAGAATCCTAACGCTGGGGGCCTGGGTAGCTCAGCGAGTATTGATGCTAACTACCACCCCTGGAGTCGTGAGTTTGAATCCATGGTGTGCTGAGTGACTCCAGCCAGGTCTCCTAAGCAACCAAATTGGCCCGGTTGCTAGGAAGGGTAGAGTAACATGGGGTAACCCCCTGTGGTCGCCATTAGTGGTTCTCGCTGTCAATGGGGTGCGTGGTAAGTTGTGCGTGGATCGTGGAGAATAGCATGAGCCTCCACATGCTGTGAGTCTCCACGGTGTCATGCACAGCAAGCCACATGATAAGATGTGCAGATTGACTATCACAGAAGCGGAGGCAACTGAGACTTGTCCTCCGCCACCCGGATTGAGGTGAGTAACCGTGCCACCACAAGGACCTAGTAAGTGAGTAAAAGTACATTTTCCATTTTTAGGTGAACCACTCCTTTAACTGGTGGCTCATTTTTTGAGCACAAGCCTGACAAGACGTACTCAAAATAAAATGGTCTCTTTTAAAAGTAGATTCTTAGGAGATGCTGTACAAAATTCAGAATTAAAGACATAAAGAAATTATTTTAAAAGTCTTAAATTGATTTTAAATTATTACCTAATAATATTTGCATTAAGAATATATGACACTGTCCTTGCCAAAATCTAAAATCACAATAGAAGTCACAAGTCACAGGTCTTACCATGTTCTAGTTCTAATCTGAGGGTGATGACACTCTGTGTGTGTGTGTTTTTTTATAGATAATTTTCTTAGACAATGTCAAGAGAATTTTAATGTTAATGTTTTCACATTCACAGTAATGAATGACATACAAATCACACAGTGTACATGACATATTTTAAATTCAAAATGGCGAATTTCGCCAAATGGTGAATAGTTTGCACCCTTGGAAATTAATGTCGGTCGGTACAACATTTCAATCATAAAACAGTGGTCAAAATATTGCAAGTTTAGTTAGATACTTACGTACATCTCACATGACACTAACACTCTTAACCTGAACTGCTTGATTATGCGCGGCACTGGAATAATCCACGAGATTCCCGCTTAGCATCTTAAACTTGAGTCCTACATTCATCGATTTGATTGGCTATCTCATATGACACTGACGAGCGGTGTTAGACTACTGAGCATGGTAAAAATGAAACTTTTTTAAACCATTATGTTATTCCTGCAACAACTTAATGACAATTAGACAGCGGTGCATAATGAACTGCAGCAGAACAGCAACAAGGATATCAAATATTGCGGGGACAATCTGGCCATATCTGATTATTGTCAGGGACCAATTGTCCCCCTCAAAGTATATTGTGGTTACAGCTCTGCTCAAAACAATAAAACAGGTTACTTAAAAGGTGTAAGTTTCATGAACTCAAAACAGAGAGAAAGTTCTAAATACTCATCAAGGTTCATTTATTTGAACTAATGTTAATGATTTTAATTTTTCCCTACTCAAAACAATTAATTATTTTGAGCTTTAGGGTTTACAGTGAATCCGTCTGAATGAATGATTAGCGAATCAGTCTGAATCAAAAGGATTTTTACAAATCCAAACATTTCCAGAAATTGCAAATCACTGGAAGAATGACTGACATTCATTGATCAAAAGGGTGGGAACTTTTATTGATACATTTCTAGTATTATATTTAATATTTTTATGATGTATTCGAGTTTCTGACTCTCATATTTAACTTCCTAGCTTGTTGTTTTGAGATATATAGTAGCAAAATGTGCTTTCAATAGCTAGTGTCTGATATACAGTAAATTATCAAATGCAGTATTAAACAATATATAAAATGCTGTCCACTCTAGGCTTCTAGTAATTTTACACACTCTAAACATTTATTTTATTGCATTTTGAAAAAATACATTTTTCTTTAGATTATGTTTTTGACATTAGTTCTTGATCTTTATTGTTTCTCTGATTAGTTTCTTCTCTCTCTTTTTCCTTCTCAGGATGGTCTGTGTGTACAGTATGTAGGACTGTGTCCTTTTCCCTTCCACTTCATCAGAAATTCCTCTCACGTTTCAGTTTCCCACACTTGTCTTCATCAATTCCTACCTGCTGTTGTCTCCTGATCCGTGGCTTTTGCAATGTTTCCACTGAAGATGAATAACTGTAACTGAAGCAGTTTTACAAACTTTTTGAAAGAACATTTGCTTTTAATGTATTAGGCTATAGTCTGTAGACATTATGAGACAACTGTTTTTGCTGCCCATTCAACCTTCTTGAAACACTACATAATTAAGGGATATTATGTTCATTATATATTTCATTTTATATATAGTGTTTTTATTCTTGCATTTTAAGCAATTGTTATAATTATACAGTACATGAATGGGAAAATGGCCAATTCTGTACAATGTCAATGTGCAATGATTGTCATATTATCATAATGGAATTTAGGAAGCAATTCAAAATTGTTGCTGAATCTTCATGCTGCAGATTACCTCAGTTTGTAGTGCTGGCATGGTGCTATCTAGTGGTATACTTTTTTCCCCCCCATCTGTCCTCCCTTTCATTTTTTTCTATTTGTCTTTTTTGTAACATTGATTATACATTAAATGTATATGGATCTGCAGGCCAATCTATGTACCACTTCTAGAAGGAATGGATTGTTATTTTTGTCAGTGCTGGCAAATATTTTGTATTATAAATGTGTTATTTAAATTAATTCCATAAAGATGATGACATCTTTATCTTATATAATAATGAAAAATTCTAAAGTCTAAACGTACTGGGATTTTTTGATGTACTTTTTGTTCTAACACAAGGATACAATTACAAATAGGATTTAGGACACAAATAAAATGTAATACAAATTACATCCTGCTACATCAGAAGTAATAAATTATAATTAGTGCTGTTATATATTCGATACATTTTTTAAATTGTGATTAATCAAAAAATATTTGTAGTTAATCGTGATTAATCACAGATTTTGAAAGTGCTGAAATTTGACACTATACAGTATACATTTTCTTTTCCTGTCAAAATGCATTTATTTCACTCTTAGGAAAGAAAACTAAACAATATGTAACAATATTATTCCTTAACATTTTCCAAACAAAGCCTTCCACAGTATAAAGATAGAAATGCACTAAAATAGCACCAATTCAAGTAACATTAAATGTTTCCCAAAGTCTAAGTGGGAGTTTGAGTAATTAAAAGAACTAATCTCCCCATAGGTTGCATATTCATTGCAATGGACATTAAATCTCTTAAACTCTCATCATCCACAATATTAATACGCCGGTAGACTGTGGCTATCTGCTTTGTTACAGCAATCATGAAGCCGCATTTATGATTCGAGTCAGGGCATCAACCCCAGCATCACAAGGCGCTTTCAACTCCACATGAAAAGAGCTTGCAGACAAAAACGTCTCATTCTGCATTTTGGTGATAGTTAAGAATTGCTGTGCTTCTGTGGTAATTAAAATGCACCTCACTTAGGCAAAAAAATACTTGACTTCTATCACAATTCCCATCTGGGCTGGTTTTGTACATCAAATAGCGTTAAGAGCTCCTTTCCTCATCACTTTGTCTCTGACATTGAATCACTGCTGTGTTTTTTGTGGTGTGTAACGATGGACACGTCGCAAAGGTTCCACCCTTCCAACAAGTGTCTATGCTGGTTTATACTTTACTAACAGTAAATCAAATACGTTAATCGTCTTAAAGAAAATTCTGCACGTTAAACATATTTAATTAATCACATGCGTTAACATGTTAATTCTGACAGCTCTACTTATTCATAAATTCTTATGTTAAATATATTATATTGCTTAAGTTATGTTAAATAGTTTGATATGCACTTCTCATGTTAGATTGAGTATTTAGTTGTATCTTGTATTTTGAGGAAAAATACATAGTTTGATCAAAAATAAAAACTCTCAAATTTACATATGCACTATGAATATATAATAGGAGTATCTCACTAAGTATGTAAATTACCTTAAATATGACACCAACTCATGTCAAATTATTGGCACAACAGATTAACTGTATTAGCAGTTTTGATTTTCACTAACCAGATCAGACCAGTTTTTCACACAAAGTAGTATGCTGAACAGTAAAAGTTGACGTACTTCGATATTTAGAGAACACTTTGCAAAATCACTTTGAAAAATTATTGTATGAATATGATTCATTAATAATGAATCATATTCATTAAAATAACAACAAAGATAAATCAAGTAGCCTCCTCAACAACAGTATGCATTGTTTAAAACACTTCTGGCTTGCATGTATGATGGGTACAACCTGAAACTCGACTACTTATAATTTAAAACACATTCAGTGGAACATGTACATCATTGCACTATTAAAATCTGATATATGTCCATTTCCCAGTGATGTTATTAGCACACCAGTACTAGTGTAGGAAACTACTGGCCCACTCAGCTGCCTGTTGTTATAGAATTTGAGGGCAGCTGAAAGGGCAGTGTAAATAAGCTGGCATTTGGATGTCCTGTTACAGGTTGAGAATTGCATGTTGAGAGAGTTAGTAAATATTTCTGATTTCATTATTTCAGCATTTATTCAATCAGCTTCTGACACCTACAGTATAATTTGCTTGTGTTTGTTTACAGGTGTCTTTGCAGGACTTTTAGAGGTAAATAACCATTAGGCCCATTGCTCCTATGAAAGTTTTATGAACCAACAAAAAATATGTAAATATTTTAATGCAATGATTGTTTCAACTTATTTAGAGACTTAAAGGGATAGTTCACCCAAAAATGAAAATTATCTCATCATTTAATCACACTCATGCCATCCCAGATTGTGTGACTTGCTTTCTTCTGAATAACACAAAGTTTTTTTTAGAAGAATATCTCAGCTCTGAAGGTCCACACAATGCAGGTGACCAACATTTTGAAGCTCCAAAAAGCACATAAAGGCAGCATACTGCTGGTTTAATCCATGTCCTCTGAAGCTATCTGACCGGTTTTGGGTGAGAACAGACCAAAATGTAACTAATTTTCACTGTCCATCTTGCCATTGCAGTCACTAGGCATGAACATGATTTCAAACTCATTTACACCAGTGCTTGATGCTAGGAAGTGTAATTGTGCTTGAAATCATGATCAACAACTACTGCAGATGCCAAGATTTATAGTCAAAAAGGAGTTATTTTGTGGATTGTTCTCACCCCAAACCGACTGGATTGCTTCAAAAGATGTGGATTAAACCACTGGAGTTTTATGGATTACTTTTATGCTGTCTTTGTGTGCTTTTTGGAGCTTTCATTATATGGACCTACAAAGCTGAGATATTCTTCTAAAAATCTTTGTTTGTGTTCTGTAGAACAAAGAAAGTCATACACATCCAAGATGGCAGGAGGGTGAGTAAATGTTGAGAGAATTTTCATTTTTTGTTGAACTATTCCTTTAATGTAGTTTAGTGTGTTAAAGGTGAACTCAGTAATTTTTCCTCATTTTTACTCCTAAATACGCAAACTGTAATTTTGCAATATATGTACAAAATCATGACCACTCACATTAAATGAAGACTCCAGTCATATAAGTAACCTTATAAAAGCTGTTTTATTGTACATGGAGAGGGTCCGCACATGGGGGCTGCCATGTTAGAATCACATGACCAGTTGAATACTACTCTCTTAATCTCAGTAACCGTCCTGTTATTTGATTCTTTCACTCATTGATTAAAGTAATCATGGCTGACTGTGAATACTAAATTTCTACAATGGCATCTGAAATGGAAAACTATTGATTTTAAATTATGCTACATCCACGACAAAAAGACAAAAGTTACTGAGTGCACCTTTAAAGCTTATTTCTTGCATAAATTCTGAGTGGAATCAAAGTGTCTCTAACAAGCCAGTCCACTGTCGGCCATTTTTGGAACGCTCTCGGGAGGCTATTTCCTGTCAGTGCAGCTCCTATCTACTTGAATGGGGGAACACCGAAATCTCAAAAACGGTTAGTCAAGATTACGATGAAAGAACATATTTTAAATAATCAGTAAAATCAAATAACATTTGTATCTTAAATTGTGCTTCTTTACCTCAAAAACGATATTCTATCGGTTTGTTTTGCTAATGCGCATGCGCATTCTCGAGTTGAATGACAGGCGATGTCTGTATCTAAAAGGCGATTTCCAATTTCTTCTTTTCATTTTAATAGAAGTGGCCCGTCATTGCTAAATAATATCTGGTGGAATCTCTTCAGAATGTATGATGGTCGTGATTCCCTCTCTAATTTTAAAACACATCATGTACTTTTTCTCACACCCTCACAAGGCGCTATCGACCTCATAAAAGGCCCGAAGTCTTTAACAGAGACACATAGTTGTTGTGGGGCCCGTTTGATTTACACAGCTGGCAGAGGGTCGTTTGACTTGCTGCCAGCGTGCTAGGTACGTTTTCCGTGAGCTCCTGAAACTTCACCCGCCAAAGGCATTAGCTCGAGATGACAGTTTGCGCGTTTATTTACGCGGTCGCCATGACAGCAACGCCAGTGACAGACACGCGCGCTCAGCTGCATTAGGCCTCGCGATAGGAATGTCCGTGAGAGCGCAGTTGTTGGTTTTCAGTTGCCAACTGCCCCCAAGCGGAACTCACATTATTCGAAACGTTTGACCTAAATAAAAAAAGAAAAAAAAAAAAAAAAAAAAAAAAAGAAAAGTGAAATAAACTTTTCCAACAAGGAGTTATTTTGTCGTCTTTTAGAGGAGACCGTGTAAAGTTGTCACAATTTTAACTCCAGTAAATTTCTTAGGGTAAATTTATTTATGAAAGCTAATTTCTGTATAGACAAATACCTTTAAGTCTTAGCTACACAAAAGCTTTGAACATTTCTACCATTATTGCCCAGGAAAATAAGTAGTTCAGTTAACAAACGTTAATGTATGTTTTTGTACTATGGGGTAAGTTGTCACAGCAGGCACCTACCATTAAAATACCTATTATAGGTTTTTCAGCCAAATTTAAACAGTAAAACAATTATGAAACAGCAAAAACACATACCAAAGAAATATCAAACTATTGTTTGACCTGATCAAATTTTCTGAGAACACAGTTCAACCTTTGAATCTACCTTCATTATATTTTTGACCCTTGGTTTTATTATAGTTTTGTTGTGTTCACTTGTTTAGTCAGAGCTATAACAAAAATATGATGATATTAACAAACTTATTCTAATTTAAGAACGTTTTTAATTAAGTGTTTAAAACTATACAACATACAAAACCACTGCTAGAGAAAACAAGCATTTTTATACTCACAACCTTATGTATCCTTGTGTGACAACTTGCCCCAGTCTCCCATACATACTTTTCTTTGCAAATTAATTGCGTGTAATTTGCATATAATTTAATCCCTACGTACGTTATGCATTTTTGTTTTTATAAACCTTTGCATGCAACATTTCTACCGTCTCACAAATTTCATATATTAAAGCTTCATCAAAGGTTCAAAATGTAGCTTTATTCAAAGCCATGTTTTTAAAATACATTTAGACACACTGTTGAAAGGACTAACCATGTTAATTAGCCTACTTACATCCCCATTATGGGTTAATGAAGCCTTAAAGGTACTATATATTGTGATGCATCAGTTTTATATATCAATATTATTAAAAGTTACCCCTTCAATATTTACACCATCCCATACAAAAAGATGGTGACAGAAAATAACTTTTCTTCCCCCTGAAAAACAACAACAAAAAACCCTTTATGCATGGTTGATTATGTTCCCATGTACAAGACTGCCATAAATATTTGCAAGAATGTAAACATCTGATGTAATCATGGAAACCAGGCAGTCTGAACTCCCTGAAGAGGGGATAATGTGTGTCTTAAAACTCTCTGATTAAATAAATAACACAGTAGCACCTCAAATACACATTCTTTCAATGTATCAGTCATAATGCATTTATAAATATTTTATAACAGCAGATGCCATTTTTTGTTTTGTTTTATGGGTTGAATAAAACCATCAGATGAGGAGAGTGCCATTGGTTATACAGAAAATTTGATCAAACTTATAAAAATGTATTCGGGTGTCTATAGACCAAAAAAAAAAAAAAAATATGAATTGAATTTGTGCTAATCATTCATATAGATATGTATATGCCCTCAACATGCCAGATTGACTCAAGGTTTTAACACATATGCCCAACCCAAAACACACTTATGCAAAATGTATATCGGTTGTTTGTGTAAAAACCTTTTACGTTTGCTAAAGCGTCCGGTGCAGGCGCAGCAGGTCTACCAGTCTTGCTCAAAGACCTTTTTGCACATGTTAGAGTTCTCCTGGTGTAGAGGGAATTCTGAGCCTGGCACCAGCTGCTCTCTACTCCTTCTTGAGGAGAAATTCTGTCCAGAGGGCAACTTCTCCTGCTTGGACACTGTCTCTCTATAGTGCATGTGAGACAACAACAGGTTAGTTTTCTAAAACAAGAAATATGGAAGTATGGAATATAATTTTCTGTGCAGAATTTGTAAATGGAGATTTTCCCCTGTTTTCTTGTTATTTGACACCAGTATGGATTGACAATGTTTTATATATTATTTTTAATAATATACATATATTTACAAAGTAAGCCTGGGTGAGAATAAAGGAACCATACCTGAAGGGGAAAGTAGTTTTGTCCATCTGCATGCAGACGAGGAAGGGGTACTCAGAAAACTGCACAGTGGTGATGAAGTCCAAGGCGGCTTCTGTCTCAAAACTCACCTCCACCCCAGCGCTTACAAAGTCCATATCCACTGTCATGTTACCGATGACAACCAGTGCTCCCCTGTACATACAATCAAGGATGAGCTTAGTTAAGATGTTTTTAAGGTTAATGCTCTATTGAGTTTTAAATAAACAAAACCTGACTCCCTACCCCAAACCTTAAGCCTAAACCTAACCAATAGTGTCATAAAAGCAAATGTGAGATGAAAAACAGAAGATGTTTTTAAGATTAATACTCTATTGAGTTTTAAATAAAAAAAATGTGACTTCCTACCCCAAACCTTAAGTCTAAACCTAACCGATAGTGTCATAACAGCAAATGTGACATGAAAAACAAAAGATGTTTTTTAAGGTTAATGCTCTGTTGAGTTTAAATCAACAAAACCGACCTCCCTACTCTAAACCTTAAACCTAAACCTAACCGATACTGTCGACTATGGGACAATTTGTGGTAGTTCTATGACAGTTTAATTTCACGTCATCTTATGTGCTCTTCAGTTGTTGTACCCTTTGCAATGGAAGTGCAGCACTCTTTCAGTTGACGTACTGCAGCTTGGTTGTGCTCATAAAAGCTTGTAAATGTAGTTTGTTATGTAATGCAAACGTTCAAATGTATTGCCTTAAAAGTCATACGTTAAGTGATTTGATGTGATAACAGCATTGTGTGTGGAACAGGGCAAAAAGTAAGTGTTTATGAACTGATAATCTGCCCTTTTAGTCGTGATTTGTGTGAAAGCGAATAGAAGTCATTGTTGTCGTAGTGCCTCTAGTGTTAATTTCACCAGGAAACTGTTGCGATACGTACAAGGAGCCATGTAAAAGCTGCTTTGTAAAAATAGTAGTTATAGTAATGTGATTCTATGAGACTGGGTTAGATAAAGATTTATCACCATTTCAGTCTCTGCTCAGTCACATAAGACATGGCTCCATGCTTTTATCCTCCACCTTAAATTATCTATTAAACATGGCTGCCCCTGATGAGTGGGCTGAGTGGAGGCATGCTAATCTTGTGTGCCTGAGAGAGCTGTGGTTTATACTGATCCTATACATAGACTGCCTCTCTGTCTGACTGTGTGTGTCTGTGTGTGTAACTATCTGTTTGTCTGATTCAGTGTGCCCAAACGCACGTGTTTACGTATTAGGTTGTGTGTCTGTCAGTGTGTCTTTGTCCATCTACTTGTGTATGCATTTTCATAGAAGGTAAAGCTTGCCCCCCTGATCCATACACCTGTCTCTGCCTGTCCTGAGGATTGGCAGATGTAGAAAACCAGATGCCGCCCAGAAATACCCGTCGTAAAACAAAGACCAGCAAACCCATAACGCAATATGCAAAACTAAGAGACGTCCACACATAAAGCTTCACAATGGTGGTGTAGATATAAAGCTATATTTAACATCATTGAGTCATGTTCCTCGCTTAGCGCTTCAGCTGTAAAGATGAAATATAGAATCTTGGACATATTAAAATCTTTTTCTTGAAGAGGATTTGTAAGTAGTCATTTAGACTTTTTTATTCAAAGGGACTTACAGTACACTTCAAACAGGGTCAGACTCCCTTAAGGAATCTGGGGTTACTGACTGAAAACACTGTCCAATCGCCAGTAGATCGACAGTAGATTTGCTGCTGAAATCGGCCTGTTCTTTCTGAAATTCGAATCACTGCCCTCCAATTGCCGAAACTGGAATCGTTCAACATATTGGCACGTGTGAGCTCCAGTTTCCATGTGAAATGTCCACAGAGGGGCGCCAAAAGCGAGTTCTACATTTAGTTGTAAATGATGTATCAAGTCAACAGGAATGCATATTTTATTAACAGGAATTTATAAACCTTAACCCAAACCCCAACCCTAAACCTAACTGTCAGTGGAATAAAAGTGTAATTTTGGAGCAAAAATGCAACATCTGAATCGCGCTTATCATTGTTTATGTGAACGTGATTATATCCTGGTTTGCATAGGACAAGAACCTGTGCGTTGGAGGTTGCTTATGCTACATGCTATTAGTAACGCTAGAGCAAAATGTGATCACAATGTGAATTGATGCAAAAATGTCTGATGGGGGATGGTGCTCATCAGTAATTCGGCTAAAAGGGTTTGGTTTCAGGGTACATTAATTTTTGGAATGTTGATTTCCTGTGTGATCATGCTGGGGGTTAAAGGAATAGTTCACCCAAAAATGAAAATTCTCTCAACATTTACTTACTCTCATGTCATCCCAGATGTGTATGACTTTCTTTCTTCTGCTGAACACAAACAAAGATTTTTTTAGAAAATTCTCATCTCTGTTGTTCCATTTAATGCAAGTGAATGGTGGCCAGAACTTAATATAAATCTCCCTTTTCAATCTTAAGAGTTCTTCTTATTTTGTTTTTGGCAATTCTCATTCTATGTGCATATCATCAACTACTGGGCAGGAGGAGAAGTTATAGTAAAAAAGGACTTAAATATTCTCACCCACACCTATCATATTGCTTCTGAAGAAATGGATTTAAACACTGGAGTCGTATGGATTACTTTTATGCTGACTTTATGTGCTTTTTTTGAGCTTAAAAATTTTGGACCCCATTGACTTGTATTGTGTGGACCTACAGAGCTGAGAGATTCTTCTATAAATCTTTGTTTGTGTTCAGCTGAAGAAATAAAGTCATACACATCTGGGATGGAATGAGGGTGAATAAAAGATGAGAGAATTTTTATCTTTGGGGGAACTATTCCTTTAAGTGCTTCACTCAAGGTTAGCTCCTTGTAAGGATTGAACCAGCAACCTTCTGATTACAAGCCCTGAGCTTTAACAACTATGTCAATCCTATGATTCTGCCAGCATACACTAATTTTACCCTCAACCCCTGATATTTACTCCTACCCCACCATTTTTCCATTGCTCTCTTTTCCCGCCTGTCTCATTTCAGCCAAGGTGCCGTTGCTAGCATCCACAAACGAACAGTAAGCAAGCAGGTGCAGATGTGGCTAAAGATGAGGATTAGCAGCATCAAATCTCTTGGAAGAACTAGTGATGTTATATTAAGATGTACGGTCTCATATTTAAGACTGGTATTTTGAAAAGCTAGTAGAAAAACATCTGGCTGTGGGTTCTACTTTACGTTCACCCCACACATTGTAAATATGAACCTCATTTCAGATATAAGTGACAGAAAAGCTTTAATGTAGTAAAAAACATTAGTGTTCAATTTGGGATGATACTACGCTTTGAAAAATGTATACACTACATGGCAGAGTGTATAGTGAATAATTTAGGACACAGCTTATACAATTTTAGTCCCTACACAAGTCTATGGCAGTTTTTTCACCTATTTATTTGTCCAGCTAGCGTAAATCAGATTGTTTCTTTTAAAGAAAATAGCATACCTCTGCCAAACAATTAATAAGCCAAATGTTTTTATGTATTATTCATGTCTTTAGGCAATATGTGCAGTAAATGAATGAATCCTTGTGGTCAGTAGACTGTTCAAATCCCTTACCCTAAGCAAGAGCATTACTAATAGTGATTCTTGCTTTACCTGTTGTTGACGCTGGTCTTAGACTCTCTGTACCACAAGCTGAACTCCATTCCTCCAGAGATATCGATGGCAAGGCCACCTTGGAACTCAGCACTGACTCTTAGACCAGACTGCAGTGGAATAACCTTAGAGAAAAGATTATCAAATTATCAGTTACTAGGGCTGTCACCCATCTAGGATTTTCCAGAATTGTCACGGTTTTTGGCCATCTGTCCTTGAAAAATTGAATTCCATTCCAGGATACAAAATGTCCCGGAATCGTAATATTTTGAACCTTGGTTTATAAGCACACAATGCAAGGAGGAGAATCAAACGCATGCTTATATGAATCATAAGAAAGTCCAATTAAATTTAGTGAACTGGTTTGTTCGGATGATTGAGATTTTTAACTTTTGTGTGAACAATCTATAAGCGTTAGTCTTCTTAATATAATGCTTTAATGTTCTGGAAAACATGTCTAAAAAAGGAAGGTCCTTCCTTTTACTGTAAGATTTCTTGAGGTTCTTCTTCCTCAACACACACACACACACACACACACACATGTTGGTGCGGCTATCCTTATGAGGACTGTCCATAGACATAATGATTTTTATACTGTACGAACTATAGATTCTATCCCCTAACCCTAACCCTACCCCTAAACTTAACCCTCATGTTCAAAAAAACATAGTTTAGTGTGTTTTTTAAGCGATTTGAATTATTGGGACACTAGAAATGTCCTCATAAACCACATTTATAGCATAATACCCTTGTAATTGCCAGTTTGTAACCTAAAAATAAGTCCTCGTAAACCACCCAAACCCGCCCACACACACACACTCTATTTTTAAGATTTAAGAATTTTAGTTTCATAACAAATTTCCATCAAATGGAATTTTGTGATCTTAAAGGAATAGTTCACCCAAAAATGAAAATTCTCTCATCATTTACTCACCCTCATGCCATCCCAGATGTATATGACTTCCTTTCTTCAGGAGGACACATTTGAAGAAAAATGGAAAAATATCTCTGCTCAGTAGGTCCTTATATTGCAAGTGGATGGTAACATGATTTTTGATGCTCCAAAAAGCACAGACAATCAGCATAAACGTCATCCATATGACTCCAGGGGTTAAATGAATGTCTTATAAAGCAATACGATTGCTTTTGGTGTAAAAAGATCAATATTTAAGTACTTTTTAACTTCCAACTTCAATTTTGTCAGATAAGCTCAATTTTAAAAGTTGAACTGAATGTCGAAAACAGTGAGTTTACTTAATCAATAAAGTCAACTTTTATGCTATTTAAGTCAGAGCAACTTACATTTTTAAACATTTAGCTCATACAATGTCAAGTTTGGTGGTGAAGGTAGAACATGCAGGCTTTTGAGCAGGCTCAGTTTGAAAACATACTTGAAAATAATGTTTTTATATAATTTTCAAGAATATTGAAAATTATGGTCAGCGATACTTAAAAATGCTTTATTTAACTTAATAATCATTTATATTTTTGAGTTTGCTGAACTCATTGTATTAAGCTCATGGAACTTACGTTCCAACTTGAATTGTTAAGTTGGTCAAACTAATTTGTCTGAAGTTGTGTAAACTCAAAAATGCTTTGCAGCTGGTTGCCTTATTTCTTTAAGTTTACTTAACTTTTTATTTTTTACAGTACAGCAGTATGTGCATTCACGAGAGGGCTGAAATCACGCGGTCTCTCGTGTGGCGTATTGGCATTGGCATGTTCACGTGAGAAGTGATGCATGCACGACACACAGCGCTGTTTACAAATGAGTAGAAGGAACGCTGTACAAATCGAACGCCGTAAACAAATTTAAACAAAGATGTCAGAAGATCTTGATTTAAGAGGAGAAGAGGAGATACAAGTTTTTGCACAGCCATATTTATTTGAACTGGAGTACTCTGACCAGGAGCACAATGAGATGGAGGAGGCTGGACCAACAGCAGCACAACAACAAGCCTCAGAAAGACAGAGAGCTTAGGAGACGTGGTGGTGCACATGTAGGCAATGCCAGGCAATGCCAACAGAGGTAGAGAGCGTCTACTGCAATGAATGGAATGTTGCCATGCCATCGCTGGAAAGACCTCGTGACCTCAGCCCTCTTGTGAACGTGCATACTGCTGCTAACTGGAGGCGATGATTTATAGTTAAAAAGTACTTAAATATTGATCTTTTTAGCACCAAAAGCTATCGTATCGCTTTATAAGATATTGTATGGATGACGTTTATGCTGATTGTCTGTGCTTTTTGGAGGATCAAAAATTGTTACCATACACTTGCATTATAAGGACCTACTGAGCCGAGATATTTTTCTATTTTTCTGAAAATGTGTTCTGCTGAAGAAAGGAAGTCATATACATCTGGGATGGCATGAGGGTGAGTAAATGATGAGAGAATTTTCTATCCTTTTAAACAAAATAAATTAGTAAAACTTTAAATATCCAATATTTTTTTGCTTAATTTTTTTAAAGATTACTCATCAAATTGATAGAAATTTGTTATGAAACTGAAATGCATACATTTTGAAATGCATACTGTAAATCTTGAATAAATAAATAAATAAATAAATAAATATATAAATATATATATATATATATATATATATATATATATATATATATATATATATATATTTTTTTTATTATTATTTATTTATTTATTTTGAGTAAATGTTTATGTACATTTATTTGATTTTCTTTGGTTGAAATGTACAACTGTTTTCTTAAACTTTATACATAATAACTACATACATATAAAACATTAAAACATTTAATGTTCAGTGTGAACCATAAACTCAAGAAAAATGGTTAGGGCCAGAAGTAAAACATATGTTAAACCTGTACACAAATGTTTTACACACAAAATTAAATTTCATAACAAAATTCCATCAAATTGAATTTAGTAATATTTTTTTAAATAAAATAAACAAAATATTTTAAGTTTTATTTAATTTTACATTTCTAAATATTGAATATTTAATTAAAAAAAATACACAATTAATTTTGATGGAATTTTGTAATTCAACTGAAATGCATATCTTTAAATTAGGCTAATAGGCTAAAATATATTTTTGTAGTGTATTGATGTTATAGTTTGATTTAATTATATGCTATACTTTTCATGTCAAACAAGGAGTAAACAATCATAAATAATATATATATATATATATATATATATATATATATATATATATATATATATATATATATATATATATATATATATTTTTTTTTTTTTTTTTTTCTTTTTTTTTTTTTTCTTGTATGATAGCCAGCAATACATTAATTTTACAGGGCCAAGGTGGCAACCCTATCAGTTAAAGGAGATCTTTCCTTTAGATGGTGAACTATACTGAACTACACTAAAAATGTCAGGAAACCTTTAAATGCCACCTCTGTAAACCTAATATGGAATTTGATTAGTACATTGAGGTGAACGCCACACCTGTGAGTGATCTGACAGCAGAATAAGGCCCTTCACCACATTTATTGGGTCACCAGACATGGAGAACATCTTGGACATGAGGTCACTGTAGCCTTTGAAGAAGGTCACTGGGTGGAGCTGCACGTCAAACAGCAGAGCAGACATTCCAGCGAAGGACTCGAGATCTTCTTCCCCCTCATCCGCAGTGGCTGCAATCAGAGACTCCAGACCCTGGGCTTCAATTGTCACCTGAGATTAGCACGCAAGAAAGTAAGTAGAGGTGATGGTTAGTCCTCAAGGCTTGAGATTTTATGATTGCATTGTATGTGTATATGCTGTATAACATTGTGTTATGCTGATGGTTACCTGGAGGCCATGAAGGAGAGCATCTTTGTTCTGAGCATAAATGTTCATGTTGCTTCTCCTCAGTGCGCCAGAGCCAGAGTACAAGATGTCCAAATTGTAGGTGGAAGTGACATCAACAGTTTCTGTTGGAAGATACAATTTGGACTTCAGAATACTCTTCATACATGTAAAAAGTCCATTTGCTTTAAAAAGTAATAGGATACCTCTTTTCAACAAATTGCACCATTTGAAATATTAATATCTACACCACAAAGGGTGGTTGAGTTACGCGCCAGACTTTAACACTTAGGGTTAGGGGTTTTGACTACATTTAAATCAAACTACATCTGTAATACTCCCACGCAGTGTTTAAATCAAGTATCTTATAAAATAGTAGCATAGTAGGTCAAAGTTTAAAGGTCAGGAGCAGGGGAGTCACTTACGTGCCATGAAGCCTGAATAAGCAGAGGAAGAGCCAGTCTTTGAGAATCTGTCATAGTTGTGGGAAACCATGTCCTTCATAACTTGCTGTACCATTTTACTGCAAACCAGAAAATAGTTCAGAAAATGTGAATAACTTTTTTACTGAATAAGCTAAAGCCACTTACATGAATGTTTTCAAGAATATTGGCCATCTGTGTATATTACATAATAAAAGATGTATTTGGGTAGTTAAATGTCCTCCTATGCTCTTCTAAAGCTATTTTAAACAGTATTTTGCTAATTATTTTATAATTATTATAAATTCAGCTTTTGTTATATTAATGCATACCTCGGGTCTTACGTTAAGTGACCTGGGACCTCATTCCACCTCCTGTACCTCATCAATTTTTTGGAGTTATGCCCACACCTCTTTAGTATTCCTAAACCTTTCTCTTCTGAATAGTGTAAATAAATAAATAAATATATAAATATATAGCTGCTTATTTATCAAAAGTGTATAGGATCATTAAAGACCCTAGATATGTAATAGTGTCATTTTTCTTATTCTTTTTGCTTCCATAATTCATATTTTTATGAATATTTCATATCTATTGAAGTTCACTATCACAGGATATATATTTCTTTATTTATTACAAGACAAAAGAGTACTATATTCATACAAATGACTACTATATCACATTGATTTTCTGTGAGACAACGGTGAATTATCAGTATTCCATATGTGTGTACACATACTGTACATATTATACATGCTATTTCTTACTCAAGGTGGCGCTGATGTATCAGTGACTGACTTGAATTACATTTGATGAATAAGAAACATGGAAGTAATTTTTGAGTTAAACTAGAGCTGTGTCAGAAATTGCCCTCTATCCACTATATAGTGCACTATTTTGGGTGTCAGCCATTTTGTAGTAGTGTCCGAATTCGTTCCCTACATCTTGTTCCCTACATTTGTTCACTCATTCTTACCCACAATGCAATCTGATTTCGAGTGTACCATTGATGTACACTCGCCAACGCTGTCTTGCGTCCATAATCCAACACGATTATGGAACCATTATGGAAATAATTGGCTAAACATGACAAACAGAATCAAGATTAATTGTATATACCATTTTATAAGAATAAAAAGTATTATTATTGTTATTATGATTATTATTATCCTACATGTAAGATAAAAGTTAATATGTGACAAAGTAGTTTCTGCGTCAACTCCAGTGCTCTCTCCGATGCTCTGTGTATACGTGAGCGTCCGAATTCACTCACTCATTTCATTCACTCCTTGCATGATATAGGGCACTCACAGACATCCACTATATAGGAAATAGTGAATGAGTGAACAAGTGAGTCATTTCGGACATAGCTTAGGGCGTCGCCATTATCAATCTTGAAGGTGGACCACTTCTGGTATAAGCCACTTCCAGCTATTTTAGCTATACAAAAATACTACATTATGCTGTTTATATTACAGGCTCGCAATAAATGTTGACCTATTATTATCATTAATTAAGATTTTCATAAACTCACTCACTTTGAACACATATAGTTTTACTGTTTGTCGCATTTTTCCATCATTTTATCACACACTGTTGCACAGGCAGAATGAATGAGAATCAGGCGCTGACCGGACAGTTCTCCATGCCACCTGACACACTGCCCTCCACAAACTTTACACAACCAGCAAAGAGAAGAAATATGCCGGGAAAATGCTGCTTCAACTTTTTTTGCACCAAAACTGCATCTTGTTTGTCTTGGCAAAATAATAAAACACATTTTACTTTCTCTCTTTCTTAGCAGTGTATAATAAACAGACACGCAGATCTCGCATTCAGCCTGGCTTATGAAACCTTTGGAAAGAAATAAGGCATCATTGGGGCCTTCACTGGGTTGCTCAGTGGTAAAAGATGCTGGCTACCACCCCTGGAGTTCGCTAGTTCGCTAGTTCGAATCCCAGGGCATGCTGAGTGACTCCAGCCAGGTCTCCTAAGCAACCAAATTGGCCCGGTTGCTAAGGAGGGTAGAGTCAAATGGGATAACCTCCTCGTGGTCGCTATAATGTGGTTCGTTCTTGGTGTGCCCGATATTTAATAATGTTTGGCGAAACACTCATGCATTTTAGGGTTAAGAGACTTAATGGAATATTTGTACTTTTAAAAATATTTAGTTATTAGAAGTATTTATCACACCCCACCCCAGGACCTAGTGATATTAAATGATCTAGTGAAGGCCAAAAACATATTAAAAGTAGTGAAAAACTTGAACTAGTAAAAGGACAGAAGATATACCCTTTTCTTTATAGATTCAATATTACATTTTAACCTAAAATCTTAATGTTGACAAAAAAAAAGTTTATGTACATGTTATGTGTCAACTACCCGTTGTGTGTGATGAGTAAAGTGATATACGTGTGTGCATGAGACCCACCAGGCTGGCATCTCAAAGCGCAGTATGTCCTGGACTTTAGACAGCATGTACTTATTCATCTCATGTGGCAGGTGTCCGATGGACAGCAGAAGGTTCTTTACTTCCATATATGATGGATTATTGCTCATAATCACATCAGCAGCTGCGGCACGAACGTTCTTTTCGTATATGCGTTGGTTCTGATGGTAAATCCGGTTTAATGTCTTTTTCACCTGTGGGAAAGATGCCATTAAATGTTTTATGCAAGCTAAAGGTATACCTGTAGTTCACCCAAAAATGAAAATTATAATTTACTCACCCTCATGTAATTCCAAATCCATATAACTAACCTGCTTTTGACGAACACAAAAATATATATTTTTTTAAGACTGTTTCTCTTTTCGATGCAATTACTATGTATTTATAAATGATCATACTATAATTACTATCAAGGGGGACTGAAGCTTTCAAACTTGTGGTATGGATTTAGAAGACTTGGAATAAAGCATGCAAATCTTATCAGTCCCTATTCATTATAACTGCATGGAAATGAAAGACCAGTACAGTCTTCAGCATTTCTCCTTTTGTGTTCCACGGAAGAAATAAAATCATACAGGTTTGGAACATCATGAGTGTGCGTAAATGATGACAGAATTTTCAATTTTGCATGAATTATTCCCTTGAAGAGTTTTTTTTTTATTTTATTTTTATTGTTAATTTACCTCTGTTGTGATAAGGTTAGGATCATATCTCTGCAGAGCTGTGATGGCGATGGTGCTAAACCCTCCCACCTCCGACTCTGCGTATTTGGTTAGCAGAGGAATGGCTTCTGGCAGGAGAGCGTTCTTCAGTGCTAACAAGTACATCTGAACCTCTGACTCCACCTGAGTGCTGTCAGGCCCTGCCAACAACAGCTCCTTCACTTTCAGCACCGGCTGCACATCAGAAACAAGAGACACAGTCAGTTATCTTGAATGATTCAACAGAGTATGATTCATTTGGGATTAAGTTAAAGGGATAGTTCGCCCGAACATATATTCTTCCTCCTCATATTGTTCCAAACCTGTATGACTTTCTTTCTTTAGTAGAATACAAAAGGAGATGTTAGGCAGAATGTTAGGGTCTGACAGCCTCAGTCACCGTTTACTTTCATTGCATTTTTCACCATTTAATGACAGGAGATGGTGACTGAGGCTGTCTTTCTACCTATCATCTCCTTTTGTGTTGCACAGAAGAAAATAAGTCATGTTTGAATCAAAATGAGGGTGAATAAATTATGACAGAATTAAAAATTTTGTGTGAATAATCTCTTTATTGTTGATTTAGAGGGCCATAGATGCATGTCTCTTTGAGTAGCAATTTCATGATCTGAATCCAATAGAAATTTGAATAAAAATATACAGTAATGCATGTGGACTCACTGGTAGTTCACATCCTCCTTTGAGACAAAGTTTCCTGATCAGAGCCCCCATGATGATCACAACTGACTCCTTAATGTCTGTACTGCCAATCTTCCCTTGAGAGATATCCTACAGGGGGAATACAGCACAGATATAAAGATATTTCATTAAATAATAAACATAAAAAATCAAAACACATTTAAAACATTTATAACAATTGTTTATTGCACACTACAATAAGGCTGTATTTGTTAACATTTACTGCATTAGTAGATAGTATAATTTTTTAACATTAAAAGTCATATATGTCAACATTACTTAATGCATTATGAACTAACATGAACAAACAATGAACAATTGTACATTTATACAGTGTCTATTAACCACACATAATAAATAAAAGCTGTGACAAAAAAAACAAAAAAAAACATTGTTCATATTTTTCATTTTTAGTTGATGATACCTAAAGCATTTACGAATGTAAATGAATAGAACCTTACTGTAAAATGTTATCATTGCATTTGTACATAGCTCAGCATTTGTCTCCATGTTCATAAAAACTTTAAATCTGTGACTAACACTAACATTTCAAAAACGATTTCAGGTATAAATCAGACTCTTTAATTCATAGAATTGAAATGTGGAAATCTGACCGCAGATTAAATGGCAGTAATTACATGAACGTACCATATATAATGAAAAAAAAATATTCAATGGTATTACTATTTTTGGGCACCACAGATCTGAGTGCAGTAATCTTACCAGCAGGGACTGCAACATGGTTTCTGTAGGGTGGGAGGCAAAGCCGCATGCGTACAGGAAGCGCTCTTGCAGAACTAAACCTTCCTTCTTACTGAAGTCCAAGAACTCCAGAATGGCTGAGAGAGATGCTGGAGTCTGAGCTGATGTCACTGCGTCCACCAGCTGAGGCCTAGAGAGAGAGAGAGAAAGAAAAAAGGAGTTCAGGAAAAGAACAACAACAATGGTTACTTCCCAATTTGCATACTTATACTATGCACTATTTAAGTTTGTACTTGGCCAGTGATGGAAAAGTACATACTGTTGAGTATGTTTAAGAAAGTACATCAGAATAGTTACATAGTATTACATCATAAAATTGCATCTTGATAGTACAGACACCCTTGTCACATACTTTTTTTTTCATTTCCATGAAGCATTAGCATCTAGCTAAATTGGAAACTATGGAAATGGAAACTATAATGGCCCCTGTGCATCTCTACTGGTAATGTGTTGGCTTCCACCGGTGTCATGTTATGTCTAGTGGATACTATTATGGACCAATACATATCTGTAATGAAATATGGCCCAAAACACACTATACTCTTAAAGGGATAGTTCACCCAAAAATGAAAATTCTCTCATCATTTTCTCACTCTCATGCCATCCCAGATTTATATCAGTTTGTTTCTTCTGCAGGACACAAAGAGTTTTAGAAGATTATTTCAGCTCTGTAGGCCCTCGCAATGCAAGTGAATGGGTACCAACATTTTGAAGCTCCAAAAAGCACATAAAAGCAGCATAAAAGAAATCCATAAGACTCTAGTGGTTAAATATATATCTTCATCATATATATCTGCAACATAAAAGGGATGGGTGAGAAAGAGATCAATATTTAATTCAGTTTTTACAATAAATTCTTCTCCCTGCCCAGTTGGTGGTGATATGCACGAAGAATACAAATTGCAAAAAACAAGAGAAGAACAATGTAAAAGTGAAAGTGGAGACTTAAATATTGATCCGTTTCTCACCCACACCTATCATATCGCTTCTGAAGATGGATTTAACCACTGGAGTAATATGGATTACTTTTATGCTGCCTTTATGTGCTTTTGGAGCTTCAAAATTTTGGTCCCCATTCACTTGCATTGTATGAACCTAAAAATCCTTGTTTGTGTTCTGCAGAAGAAAGAAAGTCATAAACATCTGGGATGTCATGAGGGTGAGTAACTGATGAGAGAATTTTCATTTTTGGGTGAACTATTCCTTTAATGGTATTTGTAGTGGAAGCCATTAGATTTTCTATTGTTTTTAAAGCATGAATAGTTAACCATCCAAGAACCTTTGACATAATTGTTTTTTTAGCATTCTATGCTTTTGGACACTACTAACTCACTCTACTTTCACATACTTTTTTGGATGGGATGTATGCAACTAGGAAGTTTATGAAGAGGAAATGGAGAAGAACAGGGCGAGAAAACTAACCCAAGTGATGAGTTTTCAAATGAGAAAGAGGGAGATGAAAATAAATTGGCACAATGAAAAGTGTGGTCTTACAGCGCAGTCTTACTGCAGTTGCGCAGTACAGTCAGGATCTCTGCCTTGCTGGCTTTGCGCAGGCTGTGTAGGAGTGAGAGGAAGCTCCTTGGGGCTGTCGCTTTAGAGAGTGAGTCCGGCTCAAGCTGA
This sequence comes from Myxocyprinus asiaticus, assembly GCF_019703515.2. Lineage (NCBI taxonomy): Eukaryota > Metazoa > Chordata > Actinopteri > Cypriniformes > Catostomidae > Myxocyprinus > Myxocyprinus asiaticus. The sequence continues at coordinate 43,814,387 of NC_059350.1, read as the reverse complement.
GACCTCAAAGCCTTCCATGTGTCCATCAGCTATTGTATAACACAACAAAAAGTCAATACCAATACAAATCAGTATGACTATAAACACATACCTGGCCTTAAAGGGATAGTTCACCCCAAAATGAAAATTCTCTCATCATTTACTTACCCCCATGCCATCCCAGATATGTATGACTTTCTTTCTTCTGCTCAACACAAATTAAGATTTTTAGAAGAAAATTTCAGCTCTGTAGGTCCACACTTGCAAGTAAATGGGTACCAAAAGTTTGAAATTCCAAAAAGAATATAAAGGCAGCATAATAGTAATCCACAGGACTCTAGTGGTTAAATCCATGTCTTCAGAAGCAATATAATAGGTGTGGGTGAGAAGCAGATAAATATTTAAGTCATTTTTTTACTATAAACTCCCCTCCTTGCCCAGTAGGTGGTGATATGCACGAAGAATCCGAATCGGTAAAAACAAAAGAAGAAGAATGTGAAAGTGAAACTGGAGATTTATAGTTTAAAAAATCTTTAATATTGATCTGTTTCTCTCCCACACTTATCACATCGCTTCTGAAGATATGGATTTAACCACTGGAGTCATATGGATTACTTTTATGCTGCCTTTATGTCCATTTGGAGCTTCAACATTTTGGTACCCATGCCAAAATGAGCTGAAATATTCTTCTAAAAATCTTCATTTGTGTTCAGCAGAAGAAAGAAAGTCATACACATGAGGGTGAGTAAATGATAAGAGAATTTTCATTTATGGGTGAATTATCCCTTTAAAGGTGCACTCACTTAAATGTTTGCAAATTGCTGAACTTTGAAACAGAAAGACATAGTAGAATATAGAATAGTAGATATATATATATATATATATATATATATATATATATATATATATATATATATATATATATATATATATATATTTCACTCACAGAATAAATTTAACATGGCTAACTGCACATAGGGCATTTTTACAATGACATTGTTAACTATGACCTTCTGTTTTTGATTATTCTGCATCAACGCTACTATGTCAGTGCACCTTTAAAAACCAATTTCACACATTTCTGTTTGTGATCATACACAACAACATGATCAAGCAGTCATGTTACTGTTATCATCAGCATGCACAGTATGAGTGCAAACGAAATAGTTGATGAAGCTTACGTTTGGGCATCCTTTGCATTTGGCTTTTACTTTCTCCCCTATGACTCCGACTGAGATGAGTTTGTCATCCAGAGATTTTACCACGCTTGCAGCATCCTTACCAGCCATTTCTCTTGGGCCAACCTCAGTCTTTTTAAGTGTCAGTGACTGCCTGTGGGGAGCCAGGAGGCAGTTTAGTTTCATTGATTAATTCTTTAATTCATTCATCTGTTTTCTTATTTCCTTCCTTATTTCTACAGTACCTGGACAGGACTTTTGTTGCGGTCGTATGCTGAGCATTGACAGACAAAATGTGTGATTCCTCCACATCAGCAGACTTAATGATGCCATTTTCCAGAGTGATGACTGTAACTGAAGCACACTTTCCACTAACCCCCAACACCTGTAAATAGAGGAGTGGGAAGGTGAGGGAAGGCCATAAAGTGTGAATAAAATTATGTTTAATGAGGGCAGAAGAGAAAAGAGTGTAACTTATTACTGGGCTGTGGGTAGTGAATCCCGTCTCCTGTGTTTTGCAGGTCTCCAAGTGTTTTGTGCGGATCACCTGATCTTTAGAGGCCTTGTACTCAACTAAACATTTCCCTGAAGTATCAGCCTGCAGAAGAAATGCATACGTGCATTACAGATCAAAATCTCAATCAACCCATCAGTATCTACTCAATGCACACCCAAAGCGTATCTTGCATCTATTTGCAAATATCCCTCACATCTATCGAAAAAACCTTTAAAGGGAGAGTTCACCTAAAAATTACAATTCTGTCATTCTGTCATTTACATCCTCATTTTGTTCCATACCATTATGACTTTCTTTCTTCACTGAAACAAAAAAAAGGACATGTTAGGTAGAATGTTAGCCTTAGTCACCATTCACTTTCATTGCATCTATTTTTCCATACAATCAAAGTGAATAACTGAGGCTTTCATTCTGCCTTACATCTCCTCATATGGGTTTGGATCAACATGAGATCATGGATCACCTCTTTGAATTTGGTTTTGACTGGTGGAGAATTTTAAAGTATTTTAAGTCAGACTTTACCTCCATCATTTTCCCAGACTTTAGCTGCATCATTAGCATACTGGCCACGCCTCTCTTCAAGTTTTTGATCGTGGCAGGCTCCCCCTTATAGACATACATGCTTCTCAGCTGAAGGTGAGTAACATCACACACAAGTCAAATCACAATGAAAAAAATATTTTGTAAGTTGGAAAAAGTGGATATTTCTATGTAAGGACAAACACATAAGACATAATGAAGTGGCAATCGATGCATCTTATATGTTTGCCTTAGATGTTTGATTGGTAGTTAATATGATCTATATGAAACTAGAAATTCTTCATTACCTTGCCCATCTTCCAAAGCAATATAAAAGGACTATGAAGTGCGTCAAGCCTGTCTTTCCCCATAATGCTTTCTGTTGAGCTGCCATGGAAGATGTTGTTTTTGCGGGAGCGCTTTGCAGCACTCTCAATTTGAACATTTGAGATCTGAGAACAGGACAGGAAAACATGATTTATAAAGAGTCACATTTATTAACTTAAGTGATGTTTATTAACCACTGAATCATGAAGATTAAGAAATATTGGCTGTGTTCAAAATGAAATTCTTGCTTACTACTTACTGAATACTGTGCAGTATACACTGTATACAGTCTACTATTTTTTTTTTTTATTATGGTAAATGAACAGTAGGCATTAGTACACAAAAAAGTTTAAACAGTAAACAGTAGAATACAAGAATGTTATCACATGAACTCAACACATTGCATGCACAGTATATGGTGTCCAGTTATCAAAATTGACTTTTTTTTTTTTTTTTTGGTCTAAAAATGACTTGGCAGTCTGATCAAAAATAGTGTAAAAAATAAATAAATAAATAAATAAATAAAATATATAAAATGTTAAAAATGACTGTAAATCCAGTTCATTCATCATACAGTATTCCCTGCAGTGTGTTCTGGTTGTATACTGCACATTCTGACAAATATAGTTGGCCAACTGCGTATATTCTATGCATACAGAAAATCTGCATACTGTGCATGGTACACATGTTATTTACTGCAGAAATGGAAAGAGTAGTGTGTTAGTCTGCTAATCCGAACACAGCCATTGTCATTTTCATCTGAGATGCTCAATTTAAAGGAATATTCTGGGTTCAAAACAAGTTAAGCTCAATCGACAGCATGTGTGGCATAATATTGATTACCACAAAAATGTATTTTGACTTTGCTTTTCTTTAAAAAAAGCACAAATCTGGGTTCCACTGAAGCACTTACAATGGAAGTGAATGGGGCCAATTCGTAAACGTTAAAATACTCACTGTTTAAAAAGTATAGCCACAAGACATAAACAATATGCGTGTTAACATGATTTTTTTATTTTTTATTTATGATTTATTTATCATTTTTATGATATCTACAGGGAGGAAAATGGGGAAAAAAAATACAGTAAAATAAATGTGTAAATTAAAAAAACAATAAATGAACAAAAGGGAGACAAAGGTAATAATAATAATAATAATAATAAATATAAATAAATAATCAGATTAGTACATGATACTAAATACTTCATTGTACAAACATAGATAAACAAACTTGTAGGTGCACTATGCAACATATTGTCCCGATGATGATGTAGCAGCAAAGCATTCTGTGCCTGGGGTGGGGAAGGTTAATCAACAAAATCAAGTTGCAGGGTTTGTACATATGCTAAAAAAGGCTTCGTGATTATAGAGAATGATGTATTGGGTCGATGGAAGGAATATAATTTATTTTTAGTCTAATGAAATACAAGGCATCCTTTATCCATCGAGAATGTGATGGTGGATGAGGATTTTTCTAATTAAGTAAAATTTGTCATCTAGCCAGCAATGTGAGAAAAGCTATAAAGTCCATGAAATAACGGGGTAGTGAGTGACCAGCGGGCAGGACAACAAACAGGCCAGTGATAGGCGAGGGCAGAATATTAGAGGATATGACTGAGAGATTGTTGAAGACAGAACAGCAAAACATAACATATGTATTAGCGTGGCTGGGCCAAAATGACAACTATCGCAGACAGGGTTGATGGCAGGGTTAATACGAGCCAGTCTGCTCTTAGACCAATGTGCTCTATGAACAGCCTTACCTTACATTGCAACACTCCGTGTCTAGCACAAATAGAAGAGGAGTGGACCCGGTTAAGAATTTCTGCCCAGGTCTCTTCGTCTATTTCTGTGCTAAGGTCTTGGGACCAAATAATACGGAGAGAGTCACTGGTTATAGACTGAAGAGAGGAAATTGCACTATATACCATAATCTTGAAATAGACCCTCTAGAACAAGGGTTGACACTAAGGATAGTGTCTGTTTCAGAGAGTGGAGGTTTATCAGGGAAATTAGGAAAATATTTACGCATAAAATCTCCTATCTGTAGATATCTAAAGAAGTGATTTTTAGGAATGTTGAATGAATGGGTTAGCTGGATAAAGGAGGCAAAAGTCCCATCAATATACAGTTCAGCAAAGGAAACAAGCCCATGCTCCATCCAAGAGGCGAACGCAGCATCCAGGGTGGAGGGAGGGAATAAAGGGTTGGAGTATATAGGAGATGACAAAGGGGTGGCCTGAAGTCCAAAGTGGTGCAAAAACTGGGCCCAAATCTTGAGACTGTATGTCACTAATACATTATTTGAGTATTTCAGTGCAGAGAGTGTGGTCGGGAGACAATGTTAACATGATTTAAGTGTGATAAAATCGCTTACTAACCTTTTCTGTGTAAAGTTAAATCCAATTTTACAACGTCGTTGCCATAACAACGTAATACTATAAACCCTGAAACGACTTTAAATATGATGATTTAAACAACTTTACAGCTCACATAATACATGAGTTTTATCAGAAGAATTAATGTAAGTGCTTTAAAAAAATTATAAGCTTCACATTTCTATCTTTAAACCCTCCAAAAATTGGCCCCATTCTCTTCCATTGTAAGTGCCTCACTGTAACATCGATTTTTGCTTTTTTTTTTTTTTTTTAAGAATAGGAGGGACCAGTTGAAATTATTTTTTGTGGTAATCGACATTAGCCTATGCCACAAATGCTGTCAACTGAGCTTAACTTGTATTAAAACATGAATATTACTTTCATTTTTATTCCCCTCACCTGCACTTGAAGTAGCTGTTCATCCTGGTTCTCTGGGTTCCTCCAGATGAGGCTGATTTCCACATCACTGTTGATCCTGAATCCAGCATTCCCTTTTGTGGATCCCATCGGCCTGTTCAGTCCGACCTCAGCGCTGTAGCTGTATCTGTAGAGTTTGTCATTATCCAGCCGAGGTCCAGCGTTCGCACCTGAAAAAACACAAAAAACCCATGCTGTGATGCATTCTAGACCTTCAGTGGCTGACTTCAGGTCAGTGCACATTGTTTACCCTTATTAGAGTAACTGAAGGCTGAGTAAAACACAGCTGGTCCAGGACCATTGAGGAATGTGAAAGGAGAAAGGCATGCAGGAAGTGGATTGAGCGTCCTCTAAAAACCACAAAGGCTTCAAACCCAGTTACAAAGAGGGCTGCACTTACTCTTTTGGATATCTGATTTTGAATATAATCAACGGGTTTCACTGATTTAATGCACAGGGTTTACATCCATATGTACCCAATGCATTCAAATGCATATGTAGGTGAGAAAGCAAGTTAAACAGGCACCCCTGAGGCACCGCTGAATGATCAGATTAGTAATACAGTAGGAAAAGGCATGCAGCTCTGTCTGTAATTGTAGGTGGGTCTCAGACAACAGCACATAGTGTGCTATGAGCTATTAATCCTCTGGACAGTTATTTGTATCATATTCAACACTTAGCCTCATTTCCTGACTCACCCTCAGTTCCTTAAGTCTGAAAGTTTTAGACTAGAGTCAGGACACATTCAAGGTCAATTTTGCATAAATCAAGGTAATTCATAAAGTTAGGGGCCAAAAATTTGAACAAATCAAAAAGTGGCATGTTGGTTAATCAAACATTTGTTTTAGTCCACATTTTAGACTAGAGTCAGGACACTTTCATGTTGTTTGGGTAAATCAAGGTAATTCTTGATGTTAGGGGCACAAAAATTAGCAAATCAAAAAGATAATAGCATGTTGTGATTTAAAGGTGTACTCAGTAACTTTTGTCTTCGTGTCATCTTGGACTTACACTGACACCTAGAGGCTTGGATGCAGCATCATTTAAAATTAATATTTTTCCGTTTCAGATGCCATTGTAGAAATATAATAATCACAGTCAGCCATGATTACTTTAATCAGTGAGTGAAAGAATCAAATAACAGGACAGTTACTGTGATTAAGTGAGTAGTATTCGGCTGGTCATGTGATCCTAACATGGCATCCCCCATGTGCGGACCCTCTCCATGTAGAATAAAACAGCTTTTATAAGGTTATTGATATGATTGGAGTCTTCATTTTAATGTGAGTGGTCATGATTTCCTACATACTATTGCAAAATTACAATTCATGTCATGTCAAGTGTTACACTTTTTTAATGAGGAAAAATTTGAGGAATGTGTGTACCTTTAATGATATGCACAGACATTGTTGTCCGAATATGTGCTTTTAGGATAATTGTTTCATTAAGCAATCTAAAATGACCACTCTCCACTGTGAAATCTAATTAGTTGCAATCGGTTTGCATGTTTTTTTTTTAAGTTAACAATTTACAAGTAAACTGAAATCATATGTGATTAAAGTATCATTGTTTTTATTTAAACATTTAAATTGATTTATAGCACATCTTATAGACCATTTCAAGGACTGTTTGTTGGTGACGTCAAGTGACGTCATTGTTCCATGAACATTTCCTGCTTGTCAAAACAGAGACTATTTAGCAGAGATGGACCAATTCTATTAAAATGAATGGGAGAAATTGGGACACCCAACGGCTGCCAATGGTCAACCTGCCTTACAGGTAAAATAGCCAATCACCTTTTAGATACAGAAATCGCCTGTCAATCAACTCGAGAACACGCATGTGCATTAGCTATACAAGACGGTATAATTGCATTTTTAGCGCAATCTGAGATAAAGAAACACAATTTATTATACTAGCTGTGATGGAATGACACGCCCTTCCCCTGGATCATCGTCGCCCCACCTCGCATGATCCCAATGAAGAGCCTCATCACTGCTGCCTTTAAACAATGAGCACGCCTCTCCTCAGGAGACTGGTCTCTACCCACTGGCATCTTAGCAGGTCCAGGAACAGAGCGGGGAGGGTCCGGTGTGAGTTAGATGCATCGCCGGACCCGCACCCCGGAAACCCGGTGCAAGTTGGAGCACGCGTCACGACCGACAGGCTAGGATGCCAGGCAGCAATTCCCCTTAAACACTGAGGCCCAGGGAAGCCAGATCGCTCGAGTGAAGCCGCACAGTGTTGTCAGATTTGAATGCTTATTTGAAATATGTTCTTTCATCGTAATCTTGACGAACCGTTTTGGAGATTTCAGTCTTTCAAGTAGATAGGAGCTGCACTTTCATGCCGCTTGTTTACATAGAAAAATAGCTGCCAAAACTGCCCAAGAACATTCCAAAAACGTCCGCCAAGTGGACTGACTTACCTTGAAAAAGAGACTTTGATAAAAGGATCCAGAAATACGTCTGGACCGTTCTAATTCCTTTGTTTTTGTTTACATTCTTGAAATGGTCTGTACAGTATAAGGGAAATTATGACTGGACTCTAGGTTAGCCATATGGCACATTGGATTCTCCTCAGCACTTATTAGTGCACATAAATCTGCACTTTTGTAAAGTACAACTGAGTAAAGAAGAATGGCTTAATTTTAACAGGCTTTAAGTTCACCAGAGTTAACACTAATGCCCCTCATTGTGACAAATCACTACTGTCAACCAGCTTCATCAAAACAAGAACAATAGTAATAAAAATAAAAACTATATACATTTTTAAATAATAACTTTTATTTTCATAAGTTCCCTTGTTTTGACCAAACATACATAATTTATTCAAGTGCAAGAGCTTATGGGTATTCCTCACAGCCTTTTGATAATTTTGAGTTAGTAGTATTCGAAAGTTTAAAGAACGTATATATTTTGTTATGATTCCAAAATGTGACATTACAAGTACTGTTTAATTAGGACCACTTAAATGTTTTTATTAATGACAACTTTAGGATTTAGAGAGTAACTGTAACTTAATTAAAACTAGAAATAGAATAGAATAGTAAAAACGTAAGCTTCAGCTGAGTAAACAATTTTTTTCTTACAATTTGAGATAACTATTAGTGTTTACAGTGGGATCCTTTCTAGCAGTACAGTTCAGGCCTGATCTGTAAAAACTGACGTGTCACATTCAGATTGCATCAACTCGACTGATTCAAAGATTATACTCTGATTTTATCTCCTGCAACAACTAAATGGTACATTTTTTCATTCAAACTAATATGAGCAGGAAAAAAAAAAGTGAAATACTTTGATGCCAGACATACAGATGAGTATTGGTTTGCAATGATTAACTCAAGCTGGGCACAGAATGAATGAAAAGTAGGCCTAAACCCTATGCTTTGTAAATGGTAAATTATGTAAATTAATTTTGTAGCCATTCCAGTGCACCAACTAAGTCATTATACACTATAATATTTGCCTAAACCTCAAATATGATCATTAATTATTTTTTTAAGCCTTTTAACAAATTTGCAAGCTTCAAACAAGCAATTCTGTTGAAATAACCTAAATAGAAATCATTAATATATATATATATATATATATATATATATATATATATATATTACTTTTTAGACTTAATATAATCACTTACCCAGAGACGAGGTACTTAAAAAGGAGGTCGCACATAGTAAAAATCCAGCAAGCTGCCGCAGCATGGTTGGCTCGCTGTGTAGTCTGTGCGTTAGAGGTCTGCGGGCCAAAGAAAGGATGGGTGCCTGGATCCTTCAGCTCTGTCTGTGTTTATCTGGATACGGGGGGCAGACTCCAAACTCCAAGCTCCAGTACTAAATACGAGATAACAGCTAATAATTAACCGGCAGAGTTGACTGAGATTTGTCAAATTAACGCTGCACGAGTAAGACGCTGTTTGATTTGTATAGTAGTAAAGGGTCCGAATATAGTTGTATCTCGGTATCCCTCTTCCTAGAGCGCATCAATCAGTGCACAATGAAAGCGTTTGGTATCTCCGATGGTGTGAATGGAGTGTTTCTTTCTTAATCACAATGATCAAACGCTTGTGACAAGATTTGGCCTCATTTCACAGTATTTAAATGTAAATGCTACGATCGTTGAGTCTTTAAACAGTTTGAGTTTGGTTGAGCATTGCTTGGATTTCCATAGATTACCATGAAAAGCAAATGGAGGAAAATTGAGTCATTAATAGATGATGTGGTGGATGATCTTTGATGCATGATGTGATGGCACGCGTAATTATCGGCGAGTAATTTTCATTTTACTGCAGCACCTTTCACCTTGTTCTCAGTTAAAGCTTATTTATCTGATCACAGCTAGCATAACTTTATCTCACAGAGCTCAAACATGGGGAATTCCTTTTAACATTACAGTCCTTTCAATAGTGCAGAATGATGGTTTATTAGTTAGGCTATTCTGTTTTTCGGACAAGCGCTGACAGCGACAAAAGAGGGATTGATTAAATCAGGTTAAACTAAACGCGACTGTTTGATTCTTTCCTGTAAATGAACCACTGTCCGGAAATGATCAGATTACAGAATTGAGTAATAGCTCATCAGTTGTTGTTGTATGGAGTAGGCCTACTAACTTTATCCAGCACTTAAGGATATTTTTAAACTTCAATTTAACTTTTAACCAAGCACTAAAAACGGTTCAAGGAACGAAAACCGAAAACAAGCTAACATTTTTGGCAGAACGTTTCGTTCTGATAATTTTTCCATGAAACCAAAGTGTTTATTACAGTATATTTTCGGAACTCCCCCACTTCCTGTTGCCTGAAAAAAAATGGTGCTTTTCTCTTTTTAACTAGAAAATGTTCATGGGCTTTGATGGGCTTAGGTCCATTTTTATTTCAGTGGTTATTAAAGTTTTTCAGTATCATTAATCAGATGTAAATTATTGTGCAGAGGTCCGGCCCACTACTGAAAAGAAGCTGTCACGTGGTACCTGTTCCTTTTCTCAGCGCTGGCTAGAATGAGCCAATTAGAGTTGGTTATTGTTACTGGATTAGGATTTTAATTTTTATTAAAAAAATAAATAAAATAAAAAATAAAAAGGCTTTTAGCGATTCTGCTGAGGTAGATTTTCATTATGAATCCTTGCAATTATCAGTTTTTATTAAAAAAAAATGTCTATCCATGTAAAAATGTCTCCAATGAGATACAAAACGTTCTTAGATTTAAATGCGGATGAACAGAGGATTTGGTTTTCTGATCAGTCAAGCACTCCATGCAGAAAGAAAACTTCGGGGGCAATTCACTAAACAGTTGCGCCACTTTTGCATGTGGTGTTTCAGCGCAAAAACCTGAGTCTTATTCACTAACCACCCGCAATATATTTTAGCAGTCGCAGTCAGCGCTGCGTAATGAAGTCATTGTCATTCTTTCACACGCAAGCACGCCTCCTCCTTTCTGTGTGAATTAGGCTCATTGTAGATTGCACTTAATTCACAAAAATGTCCCGGCACAATTTACATCATGCAATTACTGCGAAATGAAACCAGGCGGTAAAGCAAATTTTGTTTTAAAGAGATGTGGTCTGCTGCATCTTCCGCATTATAACGCTCAGAATCGGCCCGCAAGGTCGGAATTGCGAGGCAAATTGTGTTCAGCACACATTTTGTTGCCACATTTACACTGTTGGCTGATCTGCATAATTACTTTAATGAATGTGGGGCTAAACCAGCACAGCGAGCATGTGCTAATAAATAGTGAATTCCCTTTTTTGTGTCTCATAGGAAACAGTCAGTGGCTGACAACATTTGCAATTTCTGTCTGTTCCTCACACAAAACTATCTTATGAATGAAGAAAACATGCATGAGTCATATGGAGTTTGGATTGAAGGTGATTAAATGATGTCACAATTTTTGGTGAGCAATCCCTTTTCATATTTTATTGTGTACTTTGTTTATATTTCACCCTGTAAAAGATGGTACTATTATAGTATACTATTTTAACTATTAGTACTTTATTAGCAACTACAGTAGTGTTTAGGGCTGCACACTTGTAGAGCGTTCTTCTGAAAATTGTGTATAAAATTACTTGATATTGTGGTCCTGTGTGCACCCTGCATTACTCCAGTGTCCATGTCAGGTCAGGAGTTATTTTTGTTGTGTATGTGTGTGTTTGGGGCGGGGCGGGCACTAAATGTGTTCATGCCCAGGGGCACTAAGGAGTCTTAATCCGGCCCTGTTCTTTGCCTTACTGCACGTTATGGATGAAACCTTCCATGACATGTTGAAAACCTTTTTGCCAACTATTTATAAAAACTACTATGTACATGCATGTTTAATATAATTCATTCCCTCACATGGGAAAAAAAAATCTTATCACTTATTTTAGCTTATTTTGGGTAAGGAAAGTCCCTTATTTTGGGCTTGTTTTTTTTTTTTTTCAGACCAGGTTGCTTGTTTCTCTTGCGAGATCTGGCAACACTGCAACTGGTTTTTCACTCACTCTTAGCACTGAGTACTGTCATTTAAAAAAAAAAAAAAAACTTTATTAACCGCTCTTTTATTTCCTTCTAACTGGTTATCATTTGGAAAGAAGGCTGTGGAACACCGAAACCAGAGCCGGAATGAAAAAGTACCACTTCTGCTGAGAACAAACCGAAATGAAAAACATTTTGTTTTTAGTCCCTGCTTTTAACATGTAACACAGGCTGCACATTGCCTATAAACACTTCTATAATGTGTACCCTTGTGTTGAAATACAACTCAAAGTTAAATAATTTTGTTCAAAATAATTCTAATAATTATTTACAAATATTTATTGAAAATAATAATTATATAAATAATACATATATAATATAATAATTATGAACAAATTTATAATATAATAATTAGACAACATCACAAGTAATTAAACATGGCTCTAAAATAGATTTAATGTACACATTGAATTATAAGCCTACAGCTTTTTAATGCATAGCCTACTTAGACAAAAATGATTTATTATTATTATTATTAATTTTAACAAAAATCTACAAACACAATAATAATCATTGTTTTGTTTTTTCTTCTCTCTTTAAAAAAATATTTGTTTATTAGAAGATATGACATCAGATTTTCAGTAGGTGTAACATAGTTTGCAAATAGAAAAACCACTAAAGGAATAGTTCTCTCATTGTTTACTCATCATCATGCCATCCTAGATGTTTATGACTTTCTTTCTTCTGCAGAATATATCAGCTCTGCAGGTCCTTACAATACAAGTAAATGGTGAAATCACGTAAAGGCAGCATAAATGTAATCCATAAAACTCCAGTGGTTACATATATGTCTTCAGAAGTGATTTGATAGGTGTGGGTGAGAAACAGATTAATATTGAAGTCCTTTTTTTTTTTTTTTTTTTTTACAATAAATGATCCTCCCTGCCAGTAGGTGGTGATATGCACAAAGAATGTGAATCACCAAAAACAAAAGAAAAAGAACTCTTAGGGGAGAAGAGTGCTTAGGAAAGTGAAAGTGGAGAATCTACAGTAAAAAGGACTTAAATATTGATATGTTTCTCACCAACACTTATCATATCGGTTCTGATTATATGGATTTAACCACTACTTTTATGTGACCTTTTTGTGATTTTTGGAGCTTCAAAAGTTTGATGATGTTTCACTTGCATTGTGAGGACCTACAGAGTGAAATATTCCTCTAAAAATCATCATTTGTGTTCAACAGAAGAAAAACATACACATCTGGGATGGCATGAGGGTGAGTAAATGATGAGAGAATTTTCATTTTTGGGTGAACTATCCCTTTAACTTCAATCAGTAGTAAGAAAACAGTAGTTCGGCACCACCTTTTGGCCCAGATTATGAATTACAGTAGCTTACTCCTTCAAAGACATTATTAATCTTTGACTGTGTTAATCTTTAGTAGCTCTTCATATTAAATATTAAAATCAACATTATTATCATATTTACTTTTTCTAGTTTACATTTACATTTATTCATTTTTTGAAGATGTGGTGGTCATATGAGGAAAACATTTCTTTATTATACTGATTAAAATGTGTTGCTGGTTATACAAAAATATTTCTGTTCAAACAGGTATAAAATAATCATTTTATGTTATTGATAATTATTTGATTATTCCTGTTCAGAATTGTCCAATGGAGTAACTGATTGCTTTTCCATTGGGAGTGTTCACCGGTAGGGGGAGGAGGCGCACTGTTCACTGTTCAGACAATACAGAGACTGGCAGAGAAGCAGCAGATCTGTATCTTATGTCTTTTTATTTAACACTTTATATGTCCCTTCATCAGGTATGAAACACACATAAATGAAATATATTCATACTTGTGAATTTTTGAAATTATTAAGTCGGCAAATGTCATTATTTAGAGTGTTTAAGAAGTTATTTTATCAGAGTTTAAAAGTTCGTTCAGTCTGCACATTACTCATGCTAGTTACGTGCTCTATGATGAGGTAGACAACGTGGTCTTAGAAATAGCGTGGTTACAGAGTGAAAACAAATATAATGTGTATTTTTGGGAAATAATGTGACAAAAAATTTGGTTTATATGTTACAGATGATTGTTTTAAAAGTGTTAAGGAGACAGTAGTATGAAAAGTGCTGCATTACAAAGTTTCAATTGCATCAGAATACTAGTATGTAAGAGAAGAGTGCAACAAGAATATATATATATATATATATATATATATATACACACACACACACACACACACACACACACACACACACACACAGTGCTATATATAAAATCTAGATTACGTAATCAGATTACAAAAATAAAGTACTCATAATTGGACAAGTTACTTTTTTATAGATTACATGATTACATATTAATAAGGCAACAGCAGTAAATTGTTAATCATTTATTGATAATTTTCATATCAATATCATCATATTCTTACCTCGAAGAGCAATAGTCTCACAGATGAACATTTTGAGCATGTGCTCCTTTTACGTTACAACAGATATGCACCTCAGCCAAGGAATAGGTGATGGACTATGAGTAAACAGTAAGGGTTAAAAGTGTTTCAGTGTTTTAAGATGAAAGCTTTGACCGAGGCAATGTCGTTGCTGTTGATTTTATGGTCATAAATTTTATTTCATTTTATGATTGTTTTATATTGATTTTATGGTCATTAATGTTCATAATGCTGCTATTGTTTTATGCACTTAAAATGAACTTGATGTCTCATCTATGAGATTACATTACTTATTGCATTTTTTTTTTTTTTTTTTGTCATTTAATTTGTAATCTGTACCTGATTACAATTCACAAGTAATCCGCCCAGCACTGTATGTATATAGCTATATACTGTGTGTGTGTGTGTATATATATATATATATATATATATATATATATATATATATATTTTATATTTTATATATATATATATATATATATATATATATATATATATATATATATATATATATATATATATATATATATATAAAAATATGTATATATATATGGCCACTTTGGCCATGCAGACTGCAGATTTATGGTGGGAACGTAGCTCATCAGAAATGATTTAAGGTAAGCTGGAGCAGACTCAGAGAATGTTCTGTATTCCAACATCAGAGTCTTGAATTTGATACGTGCTGCAACCGCAGCCAGTGTAGAGAGACAAAGAGTGGTGTAACATGCACTCTCTTCGGTTCGTTGAAGACCAGACGTGCTGCTGCATTCTGGATCATTTACAAAGGCCTAATTGGACATGCATGAAGGCCTGCAATGAGAGCATTACAGTAATCCTGTCTAGTTAAGACTGAACAAGGAGTTGTGTAAATTTACTTGATCGTGCTGTCTTTGTGATGTGGTCAGTGAAATTGAGTTGGTTGTTGATGGTTACCCCTAGATTTCTGACCGTTTTGGAAGGTGTTATTGTAGATGAGCCCAGCTGGATGGAAATGTTGTCCTCAACAGCAGGGTTGGATACAGCCAAGCACAGTTCTTGTGATGCCCAGAGTAGAGAGGGTGTGTAGACAGGAGGATCTGATGGTTGACTGTGTTACCATTACTATAATTACAATCTTGAAAAAAAAGACCATGAGAAGTTTTTTTGTCTCTGATCATTTTCCAACTAACATCAGTGTTTCTTCTTCTTCAAGTGCAGCTGTGTTGTTGTTTATTTTTCTGTTGGTTTTGATTCCCAGTACTGACCTCTCGGATTCTACATCGGAGAGTCATCCAGTCCAGCTGAACAAAGTTTAGCCTCACTTAGGCCAACTATAAGAGCATAAACACTTGTAATCATTAACTTCCTAATGACCCTTTTAACAACCTTTCAGTAACCTCTGAAGAACATTTGTGAGCCTTTGAATGTTATTACCTGACCAAGTTCATTATCAAATATAATTTCCAAATCATTTTGGTGGCCAAATGTCATAGCTACTGTCTGGTGCCTGTGGCCTGTTACTAACATTATGAGGTCATTAAGTGCACTATTAAAGGAATAGTTCACCCAAAAATGAAAATTCTCTCAATTACTCTTCCACATGCCATGCCATCCTACTTCTGAAGACAAACAAAGATTTTTAGAAGAATATCTCAGCTCTGCAGGTCCATACAATGCAAGTGAATGGTGACCAAAATTTGAAGCTCCAAAAAACACACAAAGGCAGCATAAAAGTAATCTGTAAGATTCCAGTGGTTTAATCCATGTCTTCTTAAGCGATCTTATTGATTTTGGGTGAGAATATACCAAAATATTAGCTCCTTTTTCACTGTACATGTCTCTAGGCACCATCATGATTACAAGCTGACGCATGCTCAGAACACTAGATGATGCTAGGAAGGGTAATCAAGCTTGAAATCATGATTGCCAAGCAGACTGCAGATGTCAAGATTTACAGTGAAAAAGGAGTTTTGGTCTGTTCTCACCCCAAACCGATTGGATCACTTCAAAAGACATGGATTAAACCACTGGAGTCTTATTGATTACTTTTATGCTGCCTTTATGTGCTTTTTGGAGCTCCAAAGTTTTGGTCACCATTCACTTGCATTGTATGGACCTATAGAGCTGAGATATTCTTCTAAAAATGTAAAAAACATTTGTGTTCTGCAGAAGAAAGATAATCATACACATCTGGGATGGCATGAGGTTGAGTAAATAAGATCATTTTCATTTTTTGGGTGAACTGTTCTTTTAAGGAGTTTTAAATCAAGTTCAAGCAGTAACAGCACACTGCCACATCCCTGTTTGTAATTAATCTGTCCTGCAGGTGAGAGTTACTGCAACATATTATTGTTGGCATATGACTAATATTTAATATGATCATACCTTTCATTGCCTTCTTTTATCTCATCTGAGTGGGTCATTTTTACACACACACACACACACACACATGCAGTACAGTAATATCCACAACTCTCTATGAATACCTGCACTGGCCTGTTCCAGTCTGTAGATGGAGATCATAGGCTATTATTTACCAACAATTCCAGCAACAACAAAAATGGCCATTATAGACCACTTGTTTAAACCATCTATATAACAGTGCATGAGACAACTTTATTCCAATGTACACAAAGACGAAACAAACAAACCTGAATTTACAGTGTGTTTACTGTACATCTTGACTTTACAGGTCGTTAGATTGTGGTAAGTGCTCTCCTTCATTTTCAGATTCTTGCTTTCAAAATGATGGTAAAGTTTTAAAACAGTCTTACATCTGACACACTTGTTATGGATTTATTTTTTTTTAAGAGGAAATTGCTATACTATCATAAGAATATCGCTTTCACTTGTCCATTGACAAAGTACTTGACAATAAATTAAGATAAACACATAATACTATACAAATACACTACAGTCACTATACAGTGTAAAACAACATTTTAATGAAAAAATCCAGGTTAAAGCACATGAACATCAGTGGAATTTTACTAAGTGAGAATTGTTCTTTTTTCTTTCTGTGGTGATTTTTGTCATTCAAGTGTAGAATATCACGTAGAACATTGTGCTACCCTTATCTTACACCAGCAACACGTCCTACCCCCATAAGGGGACTCTTCTTACTGTACTGTTTATACAGTTTTTTAACCATCACTTATAAAATCGATCACAGATTGATTTGAGTCCATTCCACATAAACAGTGGCCAACAATATATAAAAAAAAAAAAACAAACTTAAAAATATATTAATGTCATTGCATTAGAAAACAAAAAAATCCAACCAAGTGTCATATATTTTAAATAAAGCAGAAGCAATAGTACAAGCACACTTTTTAAACAAAACATTTCTCAAAAAGCCATTTAATAGGTTGTAAATGGTCAAACACTTGATATACTGTTCTTAAAAAAGTCAAAACGGTTTTGGACACTGTCAAACTAGTTGTCAAACTTGTTGAACATGTTGGTGGTTCCTCCGCGAGATTATCTGATATGAAGGTCTACAGTAGCATAATTTGCTTGCAGATAGCACTTGGTTTTAATATTTTGATATCTAATTAATCTAATCAAATAATCTATACACATCCAGTGTGGCTTAAATGTTCAAATACATTTTGGAGCCAATGTATGAACGCAGTCATTGTATGAAGTCTTTACGCTCTAAAAAGTTCATTAAATGCAGTTTACAACAGGGCAGTAATATTCCACCATTAAACTGTGTTATCTCTAACAGAGTGGATCTGTGCTCTGAGAGGGTGGGAATTTCTGTGTGTGGAATTGCCCCAGTTAATAGTCTTCATGTTGCCATGTGAGTATTGTAGGGATCATTCTGTGTTAAAATGTCTACAAGAGTGCTTCTGTTCTGCTTGCTTTTGCTGCTCACGTCAGGTACAGTAAACACACGCATACTACATTTATGTTATGTAATCATGTCTTTGTTGAATATTGTGTAAAACTATTGGTTGGCGTTATTACATTGTTGTTCCACGGACCATAACGTAAAATGCACATGGGTAATGACAGATTTTAAAAACATGGAACAGGTTTAACCTCTTTTTTTCTTTTACGTTGGAAAATATTTTAAACAATACAACTGTTGTTCTAGGAGTTCAAGGGTCATCTGGCTCATACCGAAAGGTATGGAGGGATTTTTGTTGTCTGTGAATGATTAACTTGTGCTTTTTTTTTGTTGTTGTTGAAGCATCATTTATTGTTTTAAATAATCACAATGGGAGGATCAAATTAGTCTGCCGTGTGTGTGATTGTTTTGTAGCCTGTGTGTGCTGAGATGGCAGAGATCCTGCCATGTCCAATGAACCTCGCACCTGTGTGAGGTAGTGACGGAAACACCTACGCCAACGAGGGCTTGCTGTGTGTGGAAAGACACGTACCAGGGTTGCCCACCATTCAGAACTGAATTGAGAATGCCTTTTAATTCCAAATTACTGTCAATTTACTGAATTGCAATTCATTGATTTCCTATTCCCATCATTCCAATAGAGCGCAACAGTCAGGTTCCATAAGTAAAAATTCCATTAATTTGTTCCATAGACAAACTGATTTTCAACAATGACTTGTAAACCTTAAAGACAGACTGACCATGAGCTCAGAGGTGGTCCAGCAGAGAAAGATCCACCAATCGGAGAAGCACTGCCAACAAAGCCTGCCAAACAAGTCCAGCAGCAACCGCCCATTTCAGTGACACACTGGGAATGACATAATGGAGTTGGAGTCCCTACACCCTCAAACTGCATATCTATTTGTATATGTCAGAATATTTTTCAGTAAACCTAAAATATATTGTTTCTATACGTATAATTAGCAACTTAAATCCAATAGTTTTATATATTTCCATTGTTTTTTGTTTTTTTTCCATTTATGTAATTCACAATGCTTCATAGGATTGTAGTTCATGCTCTTGTGAAAGATGGTAATTACACTGAAAAAAAAAATTATGTGTTGGATTTACTTATATAATATACAGTTGTGCTCAAAAGTTTGCATACACTTGGAGAATTGGAAATATATGTACCATTTTTAAAGAAAACATGAGTGAGTAGGCAAAACACATTTCTTTTATTTCTTATGGGATTCATATTCAACTGTAGGTTATAACAGAATGGCACAATCATAAAACAAAACATGGCAAAAAAGACAAAATGAAATGACCCCTGTTCAAAAGTCTGCATACCCTTAGTTCTTAATACTGTGTATTGCTCCCTTTAGCATCAATGACAGCGTGCAGTCTTTTGTAATAGTTGTCTATGAGGCCCCAAATTCTTGAGGTGGTATAGCTGGCCATTTGTCTTGGCAAAATGCCTCTAGGTCATGCAGAGTCTTTGGTCATCTTGCATGAATCTCCCCAGAGTGGCTCGATGATATTAAGGTCAGGAGACTGTGATGGCCACTCCATAACTTTCACCTTTTTCTGCTGTAACCACTGGAGGGTCAACTTGGCATTGTACTTAGGGTCAATGTCATGCTGGAAAATCCATGAGCATCCCATGCGCAGCTTTCGTGCAGAAGAACGTAAATTGTCTGCTAGTATTTTCTGATAACATGCGGCATTCATCTTGCTATCAAGTTTCACAAGATTCCCCGTGCCTTTAGAGCTCACACCCCCCCAAAACATGTGAGCCACCACTATGCTTCACAGTGGGGATGGTATTCTTTTCACTAGAGGCCTTGTTGACCCCTCTCCAAACATAGCACTTATGGTTGTGACCATAAAGCTCTATTTTGGTCTTGTCACTCCAAAGGCGTGTCAAGGTGTTGTCGGGCATATTGTAACCAGGCTTTTTTGTGGCATTGGTGCAGTAAAGGCATCTTTCTGGCAACTCGACCATGCAGCTAATTTTTGTTCAAGTATCGTCGTATTGTACTCCTTGCAAAAACCACACCATCTTTTTCCAGAGCAGCCTGTATTTCTCCTGAGGTTACCTGTGGGTTTTTCTTTGTATCCTTAACAATTCTTCTGGCAGTTGTGGCTTTAATCTTTCTTGGTCTACCTGACCTTGGCTTGGTATCAAGAGATCCCCAAATTTTCCACTTCTTAATAAGTACAGCACTGACTGGCATTTTCAAGGCTTTGGATATATTTTTATATCCTTTTCCATCTTTATAAAGTTCCATTACCTTGTTACACAGGTCTTTTGACAGTTCTTTTCTGCTCCCCATGGCTCAGTATCTAGCCTGCTCAGTGCATCCATGTGAGAGCTAACAAACTCACTGACTATTTATACACAGACACTAATTGCAATTTAAAAAGCCACAGGTGTGGTAAATTAACCTTTAATTGCCATTAAAACCTGTGTGTGTTACCTTGTGTGTCTGTAACAAGGCCAAACATTCAAGGGTATGTAAACTTTTGATCAGGGCCATCTGGGTGATTTCTGTTATCATTATGATTTAAAAAGGAGCCAAACAACTATGTAATAATAAATGGCTTCATATGATCACTATCCTTAAATAAAAGACAGTGTTTTTGCATGATCAGTCATATTTTCAAAATTAATGCCAAAATTTAACAAATTCTGCCAGGTTATGCAAACTTTTGAGCACAACTGTATACACAGATGAGCCAAAACATTATTACTACTTGCCTAATATGCTGTTGGTCCTCTGCGTGCTGCCAAACAGTGCCGACCCACAGAGACATGGACTCTACAAGACTCCTAAAGGTGTCTTGTAGTATCTGGCACCAAGACATTAGCAGCAGATACTTCAAGTCCTGTAAGTTGCGAGGCTGAGCCACCGTGGATCGTACTTTTTAGTCCAGCCCATCCCTGGTGCCATCACTTCCCCAGGTAAATGGCGAAAACGTACAAGGCCATCCATTTAATGTAAAAGAAAATGGGACTCATCAGACCAGGCGACCTTCTTTCACTGCTCCAAGGTCCAGTCCCGAAGCCCGCGTGCCCATTGTAGGCGCTTTCAACGGTGGACAGGTGACATCATGGGCAATCTGACTGGTCTGCGAGTACGCAGCCCCATACGCAGCAGGGTGTGATGCACTGTGTTGTGACGCATTTCTCCCATAACCATCATTACAATTTTCTGTGACTTGTGCCACAGTAGACCTTCTGTCGGTTCGGACCAGATGGGATAGCCTTCGTTGCCCATGCGCATCGTTGAGCCTTGGGGCCCAACACCCTGTCTTTTTTGGTTTGTGGTTTGTCCCTCCTCGGACCACTGTCGGTAGGTACTCACCACTGTTGACCAGGAGCACCCCACAAGCCTTGCCATTTCAGAGATGTTCTGACCTAGTCATCTGGCCATAACAATTTGGCCCTTGTCAAAGTTGCTCAGGACTTTACTCCTGCCCATTTCTCCTGCATTCAACATGTTGACTACGAGAACTGATTGTTCGCTTAACATCTAGTCTACCCAGATCTTAACATGTGGCCATGTTAGGAGATGATCAGCATTATTTGATTCACTTGTGAGTGATCATAATGTTTTGACTCATCGGTGTATGTAGCAGTTATGCATCACACTTTTTAAGTAAATTCAATTTATGGTCATTTTATGTCAGCATAACAAGTAAACCTTTGTTAGATGTACACAAACGTATCAGTTCATTAAACATTATTTACTTAAAAAGGTATGTCACACAAATAAGATCAACAACTAATAGCGTGTTTTTTCAAATTAACTTTAATATTATTGTCTCTTTCTTAATTTGATAAACTAAAAAAAAATTAGTGAGGTCAAACAATATATTCCCTAAAAAAATTAAAATACAGCTGCACTTCAGCTATACACATTCACATGGGCAAGTAAAATTTTTATGTATTTAACAGGATTCAACTTCACCAAAGGGATCACTAATCACCCTAATGATGACTTTGCATTAAACGAAAAATTGCAGTAAAACAACAATAATACAAAAAAAAAGCTACAAATTTACAGTATATGAATTTTTAATAACAATGAATTAAAGGCCCCAATAAGTTCCCTTTGACCAAACAAACGCCTTCATTATTTAAAAGAAAGATATTACGAGTGTTCCTCACAACCTCAGTTCTGTACCTGATCATCTGAGTTAGTAGCAGGGGCGGTGCCAGGATTGGTGTGTCACTTGGATACAAAAACAGAGGGGAGCTCCGCCCCTGGGTAGTAGTACATAAAATCGTAATTTTATGGATTTTTAAGACAAAGATGTTCAAGGGACTAACAATTATTCTTTTACCTAAATTCACCTTATAATTATTTTGTGTTGTACACATTAATGCAAATACATTACTGGAGTAGATCATATTTTTATGTACTGAAAATTGCAGATTCTTATTGCAGTCTGATATTTTTTTTAGGAGAACCAAATCAGAAATTTTAATCATGAGAGACGGCGACTTGCAAAATACAGGATCACAAAGTTTAACGACAAAAATAAAGCATCTAAAATTAAACTGCTGTACTACTTTATTATTTTGTTTGACCCTGTCAAAATGGTCCTGCAAAAGAGTGCTGCTCTTCAGAATGAGAGGACAGGTGGAGGCAATGACTGAGTCATTCATAGAGAATGTGGTGGAGAAAGTGCTATTGGAACAGCCCAGACATTACTGAAAATTTACGGAGAAGACTAAATAGCGTGCTGCTGATTACCACAGACCAACTTGCAATGGATATCTATGGGGCAATGCACGGCATTAGGATAAATATTAAAGTGCATACTCTTTTGAAAGTATAGCCAAACGTATACATTAACATGAGACATAAAATTACTAACTTACTAACCTGGTCTATGCAAAGTTATATACAATCTTTCAACTCCTGTCATGACAATGTAAAGCCATTAAACCCTGCTGATAAACTTTCAAATGAAGTGTGTAAGGGTACCAGAAAGAGACCGTTTACATAGAGAAAAATCCACCCATAGAAATGTAGTTGGTAACGCACAATTTAGAAGTTCATTTGTCTAGAACAGTAGTATCAACGATAAAGGTAAAAATGTCTAAATTAGAAAATGTAGGTATTTTTCCAGAATTTCTCAGGTTCCATCAGCTCAGCTCCTATATACTGGTTATATACTGTATACTGTATATAATCTAACAAATGTACTTAATTTAAATCTAACTGGTTTTATTAAAGTAAATGTTATTGCTATTTATCTGTACTTCAACAGGCACAAAAGACACTTTTATAAGTTGGCTTTTTCAGGGTTGGATTTCTATTTTTAGATTGCATTCTATCTGGATTTGTTCAATCCAAATTTCTCTGCCCGCAAGTTCATTGACTGCCATGGTTGCAATAAAGACAAGCCTGCAGGAAAACAAACAGCACTGAAACTGTTTTAACAAGCATTAAAATAAAATAAAATAAATACACAGAATTATATGTAATTCAATGCAAATTTATAAGTATACGTGTTTTGGGTTTGATTTCATTCTGGGTTATTGGAAGAAACACAAACCTTCTAATGTGTCAGCACTGTCATATTGCAGGGATTTATAAGTTTATATTTCTTAACAAATATTACAAGTAATTGTTAATAACATCTGTCTAAACATTCTATTTTAATGCTTTCAGGACCAATCACAGTGAGATTTGTTTTGTTACTTAAAGAGTAAGAGTACACATCACTCAACCTCCACCAATCAAAATGATATTGAAAACAATCAGATAACACTTTACAGTAGTGTCAATGTTACACATATTACTACAATGAAATAACAACACCAATGTATAAGCACGTGTTTTTCTTTAATATTACTCGATTTATGTAATAACACAGTAACAACGTAAAGTTGGACTGACAATCAAACAACTGATCCTGTATGTATCTTCCAATATTGTATTATTAAGTAAATAATAAAAAATAAAAAAAATCTTAAGTGTTCTTTGAGTACACAATCATAGAGGAAACAAGTTTGTATCACATTTTAAAGGCACTTAGTCTTTGAACTTGTGCAACATTTACAGTAGTCAGTTATTCTTTGAGGTGTGGTTCTTCGCCAGTTACTTTTTGTAAAATTTACAAGGCTTAATTTGAGCTTAAAGTAAACATGAAATCATAACTGATTCTATTATTTCTAAATGCATTTTCCTTATAGCGAATGATTCATCGGTGCATGCTCTTCCAAAGGAAAAAAAAAAATTGTCCTTGTAATCTTTTATCAATATGTAATAACTTGCTCTTCCACTGAAACTACTTTTCTTTTTTAAAGACATCCCTTTAGCCGTGCAGGCCATTGGATAGCCAAAATTGCTATTTGGGCTTTTTCAGGTCTGGTTTCATCCTGGTATGTAACGGCCACCTTTCTTGATTTAATCAATTCCTGCCCTATATATATATATATATATATATATATATATATATATATATATATAATGTATATGTGTGTGTGTGTGTGTGTGTGTTTTTATTATTATTATTATTTTTTTTTTTTTTATATCCTCTTTCAGTTGGAAATAAAAGACTTTGTGAACCATTTATGTAGACTTGAATTAAAATGTAGAAAAAGCAATTCACATGCCTTTCAGGAAGACATGCATAAGCCCACATTCTGTTTTTTCCAGCAAGATTCCTTAATCAGAAATACTGCCAGTGCCAAGCATGTCTTTCTAGTTCAAAATAAATGTATTTCAAATATTTGAAATTAAATGTGTATATGTGTATATATATATATAACACACACACACACACACACACACACACACACACAGTACTGAGCAAAAGTTTTAGGCACTTTGGAAAAATATTGCATAGTGAGGATGTCTTCAAAAATAATGCTATAAATTGTTTTCATTTATCAATTAAAGTCATACAAAGTCCAGTAAACATAAGAAAAGCTAAATCAATATTTGGTGTGACCACCTTTGCCTTCAAAACAGCACCAATTCTCCTAGGTACACCTGGATACAGTTTTTGGCAGATAGGATGTTCCAAGCTTCTACAGTTTTTTTTATCTATTTTGGCTGTCTCAATTGCTTCTGTCTCTTCTTGTAATCCCAGACTGACTCGATGTTCAGTGGGGGGCTCTGTGGGGACCATGCCATCTGTTGCAGTGCTCCCTGTTCTTCTATCCTATTCTATTCTATTTGCAAAATAAATGTTTGGGAGTCTAAAATGTATATTTCCTATTGAAAATATAAATAACCATCTTAAGACAAATGTTTTTGTGAAAAATCTTATGTGCCTTAGACTTTTGCACAGTACTGTGTATATATATATATATATATATATATATATATATATATATATATATATATATATATATATATACACACATACATACATATATATATATATATATATATATATACACATACATACATATATATATATATATATATATATACACACATACATACATATATATATATATATATACACATACATACATATATATATATATATATATATATATATATCCTTCACATTTCTTAAAGAAATTTAAACACCTGTCATTGCATGCTCAGGAAAACAGTTTTTCTTAGGAAAAAAGAATAATGTTTTATGTGTTGTTCAATCATTTGAGCATTCTTAGTTCACTGTGCATTTTGTGGCGGTTCCTTGAAGAGTTGCTGCAAGCTAAATGTTTCTTCCGAACTCTAGAGGTTTCATGGTTTGCCGATGTCCACTGTTATTTTAGTGTAGAGTAGATCTTTCTCTATATTGATAACTTTATAGTGGAGTGATTTGATTCCATCGTTGTTCATTGTCATTCGTGTGTGAGAAATTCTCTTAAATCTATAGAACAGAGATATAAAGCTTTAGAACTTCATTTAGTTTACTTTTAGGGGTAGGGTTAGCCTGTAGTGTTTATAATTAGCTTTATATAAAAACAATAGAAGTCTATGGTATTCTCTCATTTAGACAGCTAAGTAAATGTATGTGTGTGTGGGTCAGGTTGTGTAGTACAAATACACTGCCCGGCCAATAAAAAAAGTCGCCGTTTGGATTTAAATAATGGTTATGATCTGGGATTGCAACAATTGGTCAGATCTAGGCTCAGCAACGTTATGCGGCAATAAAATGAAGTCAGTTGACGTCCTGAATGTACTGAATGACCAGGTTATCCCATCAATGGATTTTTTCTTCCCTTATGGCATGGGCATAGTCCAGGACGACAATGCCAAGATTCAACGGGCTCAAATTGTGAAAGAGTGGTTCAGGGAGCATGAGGAATCATTTTCACACATGAATTGGCCACCACAGAGTCCTGACCTTACCCCATTGAAAGTCTTTGGGATGTGCTGGAGAAGACTTTACAGAATGGTTCGACTTTTTTTGGCCAGGCAGTGTATAAGGATAGTAAAACCTAAAATCACGATGAAAAAATGTTTTTACCTAAAAAAATTTGCTTCATATTATTTAACCTCACTGCATCAACCCTTAAAGGAATATATCGGGTTCAATATAAGTTAAGCTCAATCGACAGCATTTTTGGAATAATTTTGATTATCGCAAAAAATTATTTCGACTCGTCCCTCCTTTTCTTTAAAAAGAGCAAAAAATTTTGTTACAGTGAGGCAGTTACAATGGAAATTAATGGGGCCAACATTTTATATTTTAAAGGCAGAAATGTGAAGCTTATAATTTTATAATGGCACTTACATTAATTTTTGTGTTAGAACTCGTGTTATTTGAGCTGCAAAGTTTTTTAAATCACCATTTTTACAGTCATTTTAGGGTTTTAAGATTTGTTGACATTACAGTAAATTCTCACTGGCTAGAATTTTACACAGAAAAGGTTAGTAAGGGATTTTTAAATCATATTAACACACATATTGTTTATGTCTTCTGGCTATACTTTTGAAACAGAGAGTATTTTAATGTTTACGGATTGGCCCCATTCACTTTCATTGTAAGTGCCTCACTGGAACCCAGATTTGTGCTTTTTTTATAGAACAGGAGGGACGAGTCGAAGTTATTTTTTGTGGTAATGAACATTATGCCACAAATACTGTTGTTTGAGCTTAACTTGTACTGAACCCAGAACATTCCTTAAATACTTAAGGTAACACCAACAAAAAAATTTTAAGGGTTAGATCAGGTAGAAATAGCTCTTTAGGGTAACAATTGGAGGTTCCCACTTTTACAGTGCAGCAACATTGTGGGGACCAGCCAACGGAATAAAGAGCTTACCTCTGTGGGTTTGGCTCATTTTTCTTGTCTCTCTTGTGCTGAATCATTCTGCATTTACCAATGTCTCCACTTGGCCTTGATATCTTCATGCCTCGATAATGCAGCCTTCAAAAAGAAGAACACTCGTAAATGTATTAAAAAAGCAATTGAGTAGTTGACATGAAATACTTTTGGAAAGTTTACATGCCATGCATATTCTATTCTCCATCTAAAATTATTTTAAAAAGCATTTCGCTAATTCTTTCATAATTATTATGCACAGTGGCGGGTTTACAATTTCTGAGGCCCTAAGCAACCAACCAAACCGTGGCCCCATTTTGAAAATGTTGCTTAAGAAATTACATAAAATTAAATCATAATTTTAAATTCATCCTATCAGCCATTGTAGCCAAGTATATTCAAAATGTTTAATGAAATAAAATTCTAGTTCAAGATAATTAATGCATGTTTCCAGTTTTTTTCAACGATACAATGATAATATATATATATATATATATATATATATATATATATTTATTTACCTACATATATTTTTACAAAACACCTTTTTTTTTCTTTTTCTTTTTTATGAACAGAGTGTGCAAAACGTACTACTACACTCACTAACATTTTGGAATTTAGTTGTTATTTATGATTATTATAACCCAACAATTATACATTGTTGTCCAATTTTTCATTATAATACAGTATGATACAGTATTATTATTATTACTTTGAGGATTGTTTTACACAATAGTAATATATTTCTGTCTTATTTACTTTCACCTGGAGCTTATATTCTAATGCTACAGTGTATTGTTCATCATTTTGCAAAAGGCTGTATTTTATGTTAGCATCGTAGGCAACATTCGTAACAGTAACATTAAACATACAAGGCATGGCGGCCCCTCAGCACACTAGAGCAGAAGGAAAAAAAAACACTGCTGTTTATCAAGTGCTGCAACTTTGCTTGGTGCAGAACAATCTGGAATAATGTTAAACATTATAACAGTCACTTCTTTGAACTTATTCAAAACGTTAAATCTTTGTGACACCTGTGCTAAAAACAATCTAGACACAGCGCAACGAATGAAACAGAATACAGACATCTCGATGTGTGTTTTTAAGACCTGAAATTATTTTTAACTTGACACCGTGTCTAAAAATGTGCCGGTCCTGCGTGAGACACTGAAGAAACAGCGAGACACGGAGATACTCGCTTGGTGTAAACGGCCCCTAACTCATGGGCGAAAATATTTCGGAAGTACTGTATATTTTTTCATAAATTACAAACCACAACCCAAAGTCCTACTTAAAAAACTGACCCAAACCCGATGGACCTCTAACATGACTCGCTCTGAGAGTGCTGACAGCAGTGTATTCGTGCGTGTACCCAGAACATCATGTCACCCCTCAAGTGGTTTTTGCTGAGCTTTCCTACCAGGACGGGGGCACCCCCTAACATCCGGGGCCAACGCAAATGTGTGGTTTGCATGGTGTTTACAACTGCTACTGATTATGCATGCGCATTTTTAAAAGACTACGTGGAATATTTGTACTTCTAAAACTAAAAATAAACATAAATAAAAATAGAGAGCACTTACAGCATCTTAATTTATATTTTCCCTTATAGATTTATATAAAATTTGACCTAAAACCTTAATGTTGATAGAAAATTGATATGTATAATTGTAAAACTGTTATGTGCCAAACAACCCAATTATGAAAACAACACAAAATTAAATGTCACATTACTAGCCTCGCATAAAACAGGACTCCGAAACTGTCATTACACAGTTACGTTTTCTATTCTCTTCACCTGTTAAATATGTCATCGTCCTCTCCTCCCCAGCCCCAGTAGTTATTGGGGAAGCCATTGATCCTTTGAAATTGCTGTTTACTCATTGCAGATACACCTCCAAAATACTGTTTATACGGCAACCTGTATTCAAACAAAAATATAAAAGACATCAAAGACTGAGAATACTAACATATAATACTTATCAATAACCACATCTTGATGCCACATTATAATATATATATATATATATATATATATATATATATATATATATATATATATATATATATATGTACATAGAGTACACTCACTGAGCACTTTATTAGGAACACTTGTACACCTACTTATTCATGCGATTATCTAATCAGCCAATCATTAATCAGCAGTGCAGTTAATAAAATCATTCAGATATGGGTCAGGAGCTTCAGTTAATGTTCACATCAACCATCAGAATGGGGAAAAAAATGTGATCTCAGTGATTTCGACAGTGGCATGATTGTTGGTGCCAGACGGGCTGGTTTGAGTATTTCTGTAGCTGCTGATCTCCTGGGATTTTCACACACAACAGTCTCTAAGTTTACTCATAGTGCCAAAAACAAAAAACATCCAATGAGTGGCAGTTCTGCAGATGGAATCGCCTTGTTGATGAGAGAGGCCAAACTGGTTTGAGCTGACAGAAAGGCTACCGTAACCACTCTGTACAATTGTAGTGAGCAGATTTTTTTTTTTTTTTTTGCTTAAAAACAAACGGTGCAGAACGGGCTACACACATAAGTTTAATACTTAGAGTTAGGGATTTTAACAAGCCCCTGACCCTAAGTATTTTCAGTAGCTATAGTGTTTCATTGCAACTTATATTGACATTTAACTCTATACCTCAATTTAACCTTTAGCTGAAAAAGAACACTTTCCCTTGGATGAAAACTTGAGCCACTAGGTAGGCCACTTGCTATTAGCTTCCAAAAAGCTACAGTATGTAGGCAGCTACATACTTCCAATAACATGCTTCAGATTCTGATGCCTTTTGAAAGAGAGGAAAGGCTGCATTCCTTTGTAAAATAAACATTGTTATGAAGAAAACAAAACTGCGAGAATACAAATACTTTACAGAAAATGCCTTTGATATTGTTATCAGGTTCTGCTAGAACTATTTTAAATACTTGAGCGCAAGCGTTGAGCTCCAAGCCAAATGACGCTTAACACTTACTTAGTTAATAATTTAACCCATGACTTGCACTATACATAAGTAATATTGGCATTATATTCATGCTGTTAGCCAGAGGGGAACTAGCCCCCACAGTGAGCCTGGTTTCTCCCAAGGTTATTTTTCTCCATTAACCAACATCTTATGGAGTTTTGTGTTCCTTGCCACAGTCGCCTTCGGCTTGCTCGCTGGGGTTCTAAATACAATTATTATTTAATTACATATTTTTAAACACATTTCGCAATCGTATTTTATCAAACTACACAATGATGACTCTAAGACATTATAGATAGTACAGTTTCATTTTCTGATAATGCATGATTTTCTGTAAAGCTGCTTTTGTGTTGTGAAAGGTGCTATACAAATAAAAATGACTTGACTTGACACTGATTAAATGAATTGATTCAGTTAGCCATTATCATACTCTGACACTACACTGCTAAGGGAATTTTGAGGTTGTATATTTCTTACTACTGATACTACGGATATTAACCCTTACTTACCCCTAATTCTAAACCCCAAACGATTCCAAATAGTTGGATGTTGGAAGTTATTATTTGATGAAGAATTTTCCCAGTAAATATTATGTTTTTTGTGTCTGAATTTTGACAGATTGTCTGATGCAATTCCCATAAGAAAGAACAATTATAAAATAAATCTCTTTAATATCTCCAAGTTTCTTCTTGGCAGAAATTAGATTAAATAGATGGAGTACAGAGTCTGCTGCTCTTTCCTGAGAAAAAGATCCAAGTAGCCTTATACTATATGTAAGAGATCTACAATGTTACAAATTCAGAGATTTCATTATTAACTAAAATTGTATGAGTAACCAAATAATCTGAGCACCACTGAAAAAAAATGAGTTAGATTTACTTAATTTTTATTTTGCAAGTTTTTGCACATATTTTTTAAAATAAATTTTAATGGCATAAAATTAAGTAAAATCAACATAATTTCATGACATAATATTAATTGAAGTGAGAGAGTAAATTAAACTTAAACAGTTATGTAACATTTACTTACAAATTTGATGGACATGCATTTAAATATGCTTAGTAAAAGTTAAAAATGTTACTAGAATATTCCACATTTTGAATTTTCATTAATAACACGTTAAATTAATTACGAGCATGTACACGCACATACACTTACAAATTAATTTTGAGTAGAAAATTAACTTCAGACTTCACAAAACAAGTTACCAAACATAACAACAAAACCAACAGTAAAAATTGTGTAAATAAATTTGAAAACAGTAAATCATGCAAGCTCATTAATTATTCAAACCCAGTGCATTATGGGAACAACAGCTTTGAAACAAAGTACTTATTTTATAGCTATAGTTATTTTATAATAGCTACTCAAATTAGCAAATAAATATGACTTGGTTTTCTACTTTAGGATTGAAACATGATGACACATAATCATAAATAATATTTACTTTTAAGACCAAGCATACATTTTTATATGTTTGAATTAAAAACAAATGTAGTATTTAATTAATATTTTGAGATTTCACGTTTCCGTGAAGTTGGCACCCCATATAATTCAGTCATTACCAAATCTATACCAGTCGTTTGTGCTGATTTGTGGCTCAAAAATGAATGTTTGTGCTGGTTTGGTGTTTGAGATATTAGACATTATTTATTTTTGTGTCACTTTCCACCCCATGTGGTCCAAATCGCCCCAAGCCGGTGCTGTTTGTTTGTGCTCGATTTGTGCTGATTTGTGCCGATAAAATTAATCTTGTATCTATTTTCCTTCCTTTGTATTTAACAAGATAGCTTTTGGGAGCCGTGAAATCGTGCAGGAATATGTTATGATGTGTTTTTTTTAACGGCACAAATCGAGCACAAACGAACCACACCGGTTCAGAGCAAATTGGAGTGACGTCACTGCTCCCGAAAAGTTTCTTGCTATATCTAAGGAAGATAAATAGTTACAGTGTTTCTTTTAACAGCACAAACCGAGCACAAACGAACAGCACTGGTTCGGAGCGATTTAGATCACATGCAGTGGAGAGTGACATCACACAGCCAAAAAAACAATGTCTAATATCTCAAACACCGAAACAGCACAAACGTAATTTTTTTTGCCACAAATCAGCACAAACGCAGCACAAATGAATAGTATAGATTTGGTAATGATTTAATTATATGGGGTGCCAACTTCACGGAGGTTGAAGGCACACTCAGTAAGCTTTCGTTCATGTTGTCTTGGACTTACATTACACCTAGGGGCATGGATGCAGCATCATTCAAACGCAATAGTTTTCAATAGATGCCATTGTATGAATTTAATTCACAAGTGAATGCGTCAAATAACAGGGCAGTTACAGAGATTAAGGGAGTAGTATTCGGCTGGTCATATGATTCTAACATGGCAGCCCCCATTAGGGAACCCTCTCCATGTAGAATAAATTAGCTTGTATAAAGTTACTAACTTGACTAAAGACTTCATCTTATGTGAGTCATTCTGATTTTATATACATATATATATTTATTTTTTTTTTTTTTATTACATCCCCAATTCCAAAAAAGTTGGGACAGTATGAAAAATGCTAATAAAAA
This sequence comes from Myxocyprinus asiaticus, assembly GCF_019703515.2. Taxonomy (NCBI): domain Eukaryota; kingdom Metazoa; phylum Chordata; class Actinopteri; order Cypriniformes; family Catostomidae; genus Myxocyprinus; species Myxocyprinus asiaticus. The sequence goes on along the minus strand of NC_059350.1, from coordinate 43,781,536 downwards.
CAAAAAGGAGTGATTTGTAAATTATAATCACCCTTTGCTATATTGAAAGCTCTACAACTACACATTATATGATGTTTTACCTTGTGAATTTCATTGTTTTTTGAAAATGTACAGTTATTTTTTTAATCAGATGGTTGCAACACGCTCCACAAAAGTTGGGACAGTCGAGTGTTTATCACTGTGTAACATCACCATTTCTTCTAATAACACTTATTAAGAAATGGGCACTGAAGACACGAGATTGTTAAGTTTAGAAAGTGGAATTTTCCCCCATTCATCCATTATGTAGGTCTTTAGCTGCACAATTGTGCGGGGTCTTTATTGCTGTATGGTGTGCTTCATAATGCACCACACATTCTCTGCTGACACAGCCATGCACTTGAACATTATGTGGTTTGAAGCTGTCCTGCTGGAAAATGCAGGGACATCCCTAGAAAAGACGGTGCTGGATGGCAGTATATGTTGCTCCAAAATTTTTACATATCTGTCTGCATTCATGGTGTTCTCACAGATGTGCGAGTTACCCATGCCATGGGCACTGACACAATCCTGGCCCATACAGACACTGTCTTTTGAACCTGACGCTGATAACAGCTTGGATGGTCCTTTTCATCTTTGGCCCGAATAACACAATAGCTGTGTTTTTCAAAAACGTTTTGAAATGTGGACTCTTCGGACCAAAAAACACAGTTCCACTGTTCTACTTTCCATCTAAGATGAGACCGAGCCCAGAGAATTCGGCAGTGCTTCTGAACAGTGTTGATGTAGGGCTTCTGCTTTGCATAGTAAAGTCTTAACTTGTATCTGTGGATGCAGCAGCGAATGGTGTTGACTAACAAAGGTTTACTAAAGTTATCCCAAGCCCATGTACATGATATCCATTACAGATGAATGACGTTTTTTAAGACAGTGACATCTGAGGGATCAGAGATCTAGCGCATTCAGACGTGGTTTTCGTTTCCTTTACGCACCAAGATTTGACCAGATTCCTTGAATCTTTTAACTATATTGTGCACTGTAGAGGGTGAAATGCCCAAAATCCTTCCAATTTGTCTTTGGGGAACATTGTTCTCAAAGTGCTGGATTATTTGCTGAAGCATCTGTTGGCAAATTGACAAGTCTTGAATGATCCTTGCTCTTGAAGAACTAGGTTGTTTTTGGAGGCTCCTTATATACTATGACACGATTGCCTCACCAGTCTAACATCTCCTGTTTCACATCACCTTGTTATTTCAACTCGTCAAATTGTTATTAGTTTTAAATTGTTCCTGTCTCAACTTTTTTAGAGCGTGTTGCAATCATCTGATTCGAAATTACTGTAGATTTTCTTTTTTTTATTGATTTTTTTATTGATTCATAAATTAACACAATATAGAATATAGACACACACACACAAAAAAAAAACACAAAACTAAAAAAAAAAAAAGAAAAGGAAAATACAATTGCCCCATTTCTTATTGAAAAGATCCCTAACTCCCATCCTTCTGCTCGACCCCTCCTCGAAGGCAGCCACCCTCCCCATCTCTGTGCACCACTCTGGGAACGAGGGTGTTCCATTTGACTTCCATCTCCTCAAAATAACCTACCTACCAATCATCACACTGGTCAAAACCCAATTTTTTATGTACTTATCCTCCAAATGTATGACCTCCCCATCTCCCAAAATACAGAGTCTGGGGCAGAACGAGATTTGAGTGTTCAACACATCACATAAAAAAACTTTGCACCTTCAGCCAAAATTCTCGGATCTTACGACACCCCCAAAAAACATGGGTGGTGTCTCCATCTTCCGAATGGCATCGCCAGCAGATGGGTGTGTCCTTAAGACCAAGCCTATACAATTTAGAAGGGGTCCAATAAAATCTATGTAAAATCTTAAATTGCATAAGGTGAACCCTTGCATCTCTAGATGCAGACTTGATGTTTTCTAGAATCCTAGCCCACACTCCCTCCTCCAATAACAAATTTAAATCTTCCTCCCATAATCTTTTGAGAGAATTTAAAGCTCTGTCCCCCAGACTCTGAATTAACAGGGAGTAATACACTGATGCCTCATTACCCTTCCCAAAAGCAGCAATCACCTCTCCCAGAGTATCTGCCGCTCTAGGGGGGTGCGTGCTACTCCCAAAAACAGTGCAGAGCAGGTGGCACAGCTGTAAATACTTATAAAATTGAGATCTGGGAATCCCAAAATGTTGAATCAAATTTTTAAAAGATCTCAATACTCCACTCTCATATAGGTCACTGAGTGTATTAACCCCCTCACAATCCAATCTGACCAACAGAAAGGGGACTTATTAATACATAGTTTAGGGTTCAGCCATATGCTCGAGGCTAAGTTTAAATAAATATCCGAGTTAAACACTCTGGACACTTTTGTCCATATCGAGTGTAAATGCGAGATAACGGGGTGTGACTTAACTTCTCCAATTAGTTTAATAGAAAGGCTTTGCAGTGGCGAGATAGGGGCAAGAAATTCCTTTTCAATACAAAACCAGGGAGGGGCTCTCTCAGGTGGAAGCGACCAATGAGCCAAATGTCCGAGACTGAATGCATAATAAAAAAAAAAAATCTTAGGTAGGCTTAGCCCACCTTTGTCAATCGGCCTATGTAACTTGTTGAAATGTAACCTGGGACTCTTTCCATTCCAAATGAAGTACTTCGCTATGCTATCAAATTGCTTGAAGTAAGAGAGGGGGACATCTATAGGGAGAGATTGTAGCAAGTAATTGAATTTTGAAATACAATTCATTATAATAATATAAACCTTCCCAATCATAGATACATTTTTAATAAAGGTCAAAATTAACTCTGACTACTTAACGCTGTCAGAGCCAAAGCTTCAGATTTAGACCAATTAACTCTGTATCCCAAAAATTTAGAAAAGGAATTGATAATTCTGTGGAGGCTCGGCATAAATCTAGTGGGGTTGGAGACTAATAATAAAATATCATCTGCATAAAGTAAAAGCTTATGCGCCACACCTCCCGCCATCACCCCTGGAAAATCATCCTCCTTTCTTATCTCGGCTACTAATGGTTCCAGGGCAAGACAGAACAATAATGGGGAAAGAGGGCAACCCTGCCGAGTGCCCCTATTCAGAGTAAAATCATCTGAAATTAATCCATTTGTTTGTACCGCCGCTACTGGGTAAAGTAACTTAATCCATCCAATAAAAGTATTTCCGAACCCATATATTTGCAAAATCTTAAAAGTTAATCCCATTCTACCATATCAAATGCCTTTTCAGCATCAAGTGAGATGGCAGCGACCAGAGTCTGATCATTCGCCACTGACCACATGATAGTAATGAAACGCCTAATGTTGTCAGAAGAGCTACGGCCTAGAATAAACCCCACCTGATCTATATGTATAAGAGATGTCATAACTTTACTTAATCGGTTAGCCAAAATTTTTGACAATATTTACAATATTTTTGACAATATCTAGCTGGATCAGGGAAATTGGATGGTAACTTTTACACTCGCTTGGATCTTTGTCCTTTTTAATAATCAGACTGATCTGGGCTTGTGTCATGGTTGGCAGAAGCTTTCCATTCTTTAATGATTCCATATAAATTTCTAACAAAAGTGGAGCCAATTCTGTAGCATTAGATCTAAAAAATTCAGCGGCAAAGCCATCTGGCCCCGGAGACTTGCCAGTAGGCAGGGACTTAATTACCTCACCAAGCTCCTCCAAGGTTATCTCAGAATCAAGATACTTTTTTTGCTCAGTCGTCAGTTTAGGGAATTCTAATGGTTCCACAAAATTTCTAATATCTTCATCAGTAGACGAAGACGTGGAATTATAAAGATCAAGATAAAATTCTTTAAAGGCATCATTAATATCAATGGCCGAGGTAAAAATTTCACCACCAGCAGATTTCACTGAGGGAATGGTAGAAAAAGACTCTCTCTGCTTTATATATCTAGCCAAAAGCTTCCCTGCTTTGTCCCCAGACTCAAAATATGACTGTCTTGCCCTGAATAACCAAAACTCCACCTTCCGCGACAAAATAGTATTATATCTGTATTTCAATCGGGTCAGTTCTCTGAGGCCATCAGACGACATTTGGCACTTCAGCTCTGCCTCTGCACTTTTAATATTCCCTTCCAACTCCACGAGTTCTCGTGCTTTGGATTTTTTGGTGAAGGAGGCATACTGTATGATCCAACCCCTAAGAACCACCTTAAGTGCCTCCCAAGCCACACCCACAGAGGATACTGAGGACCAGTTGGTCTCCATATAAACACTGAATTCAGTCTTTAACATTTGTTGGAAATCAGAATTTCGCAAAAGGGATACATCAAAGCGCCAACTATATGATTTATTTTTCTCTGTGTGTGGCAACCTCTAATATACTCACCAGAGCATGATCTGAGACTAAAATGTTTCCAATTGAGCAATCAACAACACATGAAATGAGGGACATAGATATAAAAAAAAACTAGAATAAATCTTATGGACTGATGAAAAAAATGTATAGTCCCTACCAGATGGGTTCAAAAGTCTCCAAATATCTGCAAGACCAAGATTTTTACACATCCTATGAAGCATCAATGTTGCTCTAGGGGGCTTATACACTTTTGCTTCACTATGATCAAGGACTGAGTCCATCAAAAGATTAAAGTCTCCTCCCAATATTATATCATGGGGGTTTGCCAGTGGCTTGCAACATCCCTTCAAGATCTATAAAAAAGCCCTGATCATCAGGGTTAGGTGCATAAATATTAGCCTGAATATTGTGAATATTGTTTTCTCCTGAAACAATAATGACTCTTCCTAATTTATCTTTACTCTGTTTGAGACATTTGAATTGTAGATGTTTATTTATCAGTATAATGACTCCCCTACTCTTACTTGAGCCAGCACTAAAGAAAACATGCCCAACCCATATCTTCCCAAATTTTTCAGCTTCCTGCGGGGAAATATGTGTTTCTTGAAGAAACACTATATCATATTTCTTACGCTTAAGAAAATAAATAACCTTCCTTCTTTTTATGGGGTGCCCCAACCCATTCACATTCCACGTGGAGAAAGACAATCCACTCATATTAACATCTGACCTATTGATATAATAAAAAAAATTAATTGTTTGTCAAAAACAAGATTATACAGACCACATTCCCCATTACTGCAACAATCAAACCCCGAACAAAACGAACGGAAAAAAGAAAAACCCGCACATTAACCCCGCGCACAACAGTGTCCATCCCTCTAAACTCAAAAGGTCCATGTACGCCTACGAGAGTCCCCGCGACAACTTTGCCATAAGATTGCTCAAGTCCAGTGCTTCTGCATAAATTTTGTGAGGCAAAATTACATAACAAAAAATACTTTGTAAAACAAACCCCAGCCAATTGGCAGAATAAACACAAAGAATGTGTAGATTCATTCACAAAACTTTATCGAAGGTGTGTTCCTCCACAAAACAGATTGCAGCTGATATAAAGCCGTTCAGTTTCCTCGGACAGACAAACAATTGTTCAGTGAGCCGGCTTTTATGAGTGCAGCAGATGACGTAATCATTCTAATGTAAAATACTCCACAAAAACAAACTCCAGCCAACAGGAGGCATAAGCACAAGGAATGAACAGATTTATCCACAACTGTCCCGAAGCAGTGTTATTCCACAAAACAAGCTCCAGCCACTAGGCGGAACCAGCACAAAAAAATAAAAAATAAAAATAATATTGTGATTCTTCCAAGAAAGCTTTCCTTTGCTCCTCGCCTGGCGCAACACAAGATCTTTATCGGATGATCTCAGAAATTTGGCCAGAATTGATCGGGGCCTGTCTCCCTTAGCAGATCTGCGAGCCGGAACTCTGTGAGCTCGCTCGATTTCCAGCTTATGACCTGTTATGTCGAGCAGACTCGGGAAGAGCTCGTCCAGGAATTTCACCATATCTCGACCTTCTTCATGCTTAGGAATTCCAACAATCCGAATATTGTTCCTTCGGCTCATATATTCGAGATATTCCTGTTTTTCCAAAATGTGTTCCAAGTCTGTTTTGGACGCAGGCGGATTAGCAGATAATTCCCTTTCCGATGACTCCAGATAATCGATCAGTTTCTCAACATCTGCCACTCTTGTGACCAACTCAGAGAATTTTGTTTCCATCGCCGTAATCGATAGACGTATAACAGTGAGATTTTCGAAGTCAGCAACAACCTTCGTCAGCATCACCGAGATGTTGGACAGTTGACGCTGAATTTCTTCTCCCGACGTGCTTTCCAAATTGAGTGCCCGGCTCGCAGGCCCGTCAGAGGCCTCAGCTTGAACACGTAAGTGTCTTTTAATGTCTACAGAGTCTGAGGATTTTGACGTCTTTACCTCAGAAAGCAAGTATGTAACTGGGTGTATCGAATCTCACTGGATTATAACATGAAATTAATTAAAAAACTAGCAAAGTGTGCAGAGCTAGTCGCTCACACGTCTGCTTCTTGCATGGCGTCACGTGTCGTCCCCCCCCCCCCACCCCGCCATCATTACTGTACATTTTAAAAAAAACAATAAAATTCACAAGGTAAAATATCATGTTATGTGTAGTTGTGGTACTTTCAATATAGCATAGGGTGAATATAATTTACAAATCACTCCTTTTTTTGTTTTTATTAGCATTTTTCATACTGTCACAACTTTTTTGGAATTGGGGTTGTACTACTAATTTCTTTAGGAGTAAAACTTTTTTTGATGAGGAAAGAATTACTGAGTGCACCTTTAAACTAATTTATTAAATGTATCTTTTGTGCTATATTTACTTAAACACAAAATATTTTTTCAGTGTATGCTCTAAACACATCTCTTCTCTTTTCAACAAGTTCTCAAATAAACTCCTGTGACTTTAATCTTCTGCCACCTGAAGAAACAAGTAGATTTTATATATCACAGCTGCACTGGGTCATTTCACACTTGTGGCAGACAAATCATTTGAATGCAGTGTAGTGACTGAAAATAAACAAACCGACTTTCTGAAAATGTATAATTGCAAAGCTAGCTAGACTGGTAGATTATTTGCATAGCTTTTTTTTCCCTAGATGAAACGCAGCCTAAACCACCTTTCAAAAGCCCTACATTCAAGTACATTTTAAAAACTTTAAAAAGCCACTGTTTAGAACCTTAGTAATTCACATAATAATGAATCAGAGTGGTGTGCTCATTAAAAGTTTAGCAACTGACCACTCTAGTGTACTCTAACTTGTTTTCATTTGAAAAATGTTAGCAGGTTAATATAATGGAGCACCTTTACACTATAGTGGCAGCACAGAAACTGTGTCTGAGGTCACATATGTACCACAGAAGGTGCAATTAAATAGACTTTTTAATGCAGCATACAGGCACATTAATATACTGTATTTACAAAGGAATCAAAATAAAGCACACCGATAATGTTAGAGCGTGTAAATGCAGTGTGGCTTCGCATGGATTATCTTTGGTTGGCTGTTTACTTCTGACCAGTTCAGGTCAGATCAGGTTATATTATATTCTCCTGGTCTGTATTTAGAGTTTGCACACAAACACTTGCATCTTGATCTAAGTCTTGATCTTTATCCAGGAAATTGTTTTATAAATAGGGCCTATCCTATCACTATGAGTCATCATACTAGCATTACAGTCAGTAAAAATAATATTTGAAATCTGTATAAGCCTTTGAATTGACACCTGTGCTTTATTTCAAGGCCATTTGTTTATGGAAATATGTTTTGGAGAAATGTCCTTGGCTTTTTTGTGACTTCCTGGATGAGTCGTCACTCTGCTCTTGGAGGAAAGTCAGCCACTTTTGGGAAGGTTCACTACTGTTACAAGTTTTCTCCATTTGGAGATAATGGCTCTCACAATGGCTCTTTTTCCTTTTCTCCCCTTTTTCTCCCCAATTTGGAATGCCCAATTCCCAATGCGCGTTAAGCCCTCGTGGTGGCGTAGTGACTCGCCTCAATCTGGGTGGTGGAGGACGAATCTCAGTTGCCTCCACGTCTGAGACCGTCAGTCCATGTGCATCTTATCATGTGGCTTGTTGAGAGCGTTACCGCGGAGACGTAGTGCATGTGGAGGCTTCACACTATTCTCCGTGGCATCCACGCACAGCGAGAACCACACATTATAGTGACTACAAGGAGGTTACCCCATGTGACTTTACCCTCCCTAGCAACCGGGCCAATTTGGTTGCTTAGGAGACCTGGCTGGAGTCACTCAGCATGCCCTGGATTCAAACTCGCGACTCCAGGGGTGGTAGTCAGTGTCAATACTCGCTGAGCTACCCAGGCCCCCTCCCTTTGAAATAGCTTTACAACCCTTCCTAGACTGATATATTTCAATCACCTTTTTCCTAATCATTTCTGGAATTTCTTTTGACCTTGGCATAGTGTGCTACTGGGTGAGACCTTTTAACCAACTTCATGCTGCTGAAAAAGTTCTATTTAAGTGTTGATTTGATTGAACAGAGCTGGCAGTAATCAGGCCTGGGTGTGTCTAGTCCAGCCGAACCCCATTATGAATGCAGTTTCATAGATTTGGGGATTTAGTAACTAGGGGGCAAATACTTTTTCACACAGGCACAGTTGGTATTGGATAACATTTTTGCTTCAATAAATAACATTATCATTTAAAAACTGTATTTTGTGTTTACTCAGATTGCCTTTGTTTTATGTTAGATTTTGTTTGAATTTTTGAAAAAATTTAGCATGAGACACAAAAACAGAAGAAATCAGAATTTCTTGCAAATTTTTTTGGTAAAAAGTATCAAGCAAATACTTTTTCACAGCACTGTATATAATGAAGGTAGATTTTAACCAAATGGTGGAACTGTGTTCTTAGGAAAAGGCTATTTTTCATTTTTAATTTCATTTCCCTCACGGGATCAATAAAGTATCTCTAATCTAATTAATGTCAGGTTGCACATGTCTTAAATGTTGTAATTTTATACTCTTGATAAATTGCAATATTCTTTGGCCAAAGCTTTTTTGTGCTTCATTATTTTTTTACGGTTTAATTTTTGTTAAAAGGCCATAAAATATTCTATAATAGGCTTATTATAT